>NW_022639606.1:615463-634559 GCF_010583005.1 Odontomachus brunneus
TATATATATATATATATATATATATATATATATATATATATATATATATATATATATACACATAATTCAAACATATTCACTTAATCATTTTCTCCCAGTAAATTCCCAGAATATTGTTGCTTTTTCTTTGACTGCTAAGAAAGCAATTTGTCTCCTTAACCCCGACATCACTTCGCAGCATTATCCGCGGGAATTCCTCGTGATTGCTAATATTAAAAGTTCGGTACCTTATTACGAAGATAAAAATATAAAAGTTACGGATATAACTATACGTACGTATCTCCGACACGTTTAACAAGAAGAACTCGATGTTTGTGGGATTTACCGAAAAGTTTTTTATTGCGTGCAAATGGCGTCTCTCGATAGCCAACAATAGCGGGACGAAGAAGTCTGGTTAACTACGGTCATTAAGTTTATCACGAACGGGCAGTTAATCTTCCGACGCCGGTTACCAGCACTTTTCACAGCGCGAACTGACAGCCGACTCCGGTGATTTTAACCTGTATTCGCGCGCGCGCGCGCGGTGTGCAGTACGCGAAATATATACGCATAATGCGGCGATATTTCTCCTCGTCGCGCCGACAGTGTAGGAAGCTCAAAACGCATTCCATTAGCATAGCTTAACATTAAGCGCTCACACGTCCCGGCTCCGTGAATTACAGGCATTGAATCTTGAATGATTGCACGATTCAAAGGGCGTACATCAACAATGTCAGCCGGAACGCGGCTCACCTGTTTCCGACTACCGCGCGAAATCTAACGAAACCCGCGTTTATCAATACCGGATAAATACCGTAAAGTTGTATAACGGATCGAATCACCTCAGAACTTCCCTTCTATCGGACATCAAATGGTCGACCATTAAATCGCCACGATTGTTAGTTCTACTCTTAAAGTGAATCAAGTATACTGAAAAAGGGATTTCGTGATAACCATCGAATCTGGATAATAGTTACTAGATGCTATGATGAAATAGTTCAACTAAACGTGTGGGTAAATATAATTGAATAATTAGGTTTAACAAATAATATCTTAGCAAGTCTTAGTATATTTTGCTAAAACTTGGTGACCATTACCAATCTATATGGTATATCACTGAACAATTTGTTAAATAAAAATATATTGTTTCGTAATATTTACTACATTGTGTGATAAATATACGAAATGTGATAAATATACCAAATGCTTTGATAATAGTCAAACTGTTATTATTTGTCAAACTATAATTAATTAGTTCAACTAAATGAAGAATTTGTTTTACTATTTCCTTTTTCTAATTACTTTATAATTATTACCAAAGACAGTTGGTAACTATTACCATATTTTATACTAATTATCAAAAATTTCACTAAAACATTTAATCAAATGCATTTAGTAACTATCATAAAACCTTTCAGTGTAAAAATATTTCTGATAGCATCAGAAAAAGAATAAAATAATAAATATTTAATCAGTAAATATTCAGATTTTCAATAAAAACACTGTCACTTTACTGTTTCATTCTATATCTCACTGACTTTACAGTGAAAGATTTCATTGTAAAATCTGTAGTATACAAATTCGTTATATGCCGTGCTAAATCCAATTTTTTATTCTTGTGCCAATGAAATTAACGGTTTCTACGCAATTTACGTGCAATGACACGTGTCTGTGTTTATAAACTGCACTAATAATAGGAACTGTCGCTTCTATTGATTCTTTCAGCGAGATTTTAATGTGATTGAAGAGCTATACTGAACCACTAGTTGTAAGTATAACATTTCGGTGAAGAATACTTTACAATTGTACTTTAGAAAGTACCGTTCAATAGAGTTATTTCATTGGAACTTTATAATTTATTAATACACAGAAAAAAATAATTTGCTGGCCCAGAAAATTTTCTGCTAGTCTACCAAAATCTGTTCGTTATATGGACAACAAAAAGATATGCTAAGAGTACTAATCACTATTTGCTGGATATAATTTGCTGAATCTATAAATTATTTTGCTGTAAGAACCATGATGGATTTATATAAACAGTTGCAGTTTTGCTCCGATAGCAAATAAATTTGTTAAGGATATATTATTTTGCATCGATAGCAAATTAACGTGATTCTTAGGACAATACACTCAACAAATTTTTTTATCCTAGCAATAAAACTACTTCTGCTCTGATAACGAATAATTTATTAAATTAGTTATGTCAACTAAATTTTTTTGTTGTTACTATGAATATACAGTAGCAACGACGATTTCGCTAAAAGAGCAAAATTATTTTTCTCCGTGTAGTCATTACTTAAAACTCGTCTCTCAGGTAAGATACTTAAATTTTGATTCAGAGTTATATGATTTAGTTTTCCAACTAAATCGCGCGACCATAAATATAAATATAAATGTCACATTTGTCATAATTCAACTGAAGAATTTGGATCTGACTCTAAGTAAAAATCCGAGTATCTCATCTGAGGCATGTTTCAAGTAACGATTAGTAATACAGATCTAAGTGATGCCTATATAACAAATAATTATTTTTATTTGTACTCGGTATCTATTTAAGCAGTCCGTCTATTTAAATCGACACGATTCACGGGCATTTACTCGGCGTGTGACGCGCAAATCCCGCGACATATCGGTACGTTATATTCGTCCAGAATTAACGCGCGATTCCCCGAGATCGACGAACCCTGGCTTTCTCACACTTTGTCAGCATCCAAGGCTGGCCGTTCGCCGCGTTCACGGATTCGTCACACTTCGATGTCAGTGACCTTCGCCACGTTTTTATTTTTAAACAACCGGTCATTAGGAGATTGTACGCTTGCTTCGGCTTTCTTTCCTTAGCACAAGGATGGCAATTATAGCTTTCATGCAACAGTACCGAAATTGCACGGAGTAACGAACTCCCGCGGACGATATCGATCGGTAAAACATAATGCAAGAAATTCTACCTATGTGGGGATTTACGAAGAGAATTGTGTGAAGATTCCGGGAGAGAGAAGACCCGTTTCAACGCTTTATAAAACCGAGAAATTATTGTATATTTAATAACATTTGATGTGTAAAATAATGTGTGTATGTGTGTGTAATACTTGAATGTTCGCCATATGGCTCACATTAAGCCGAAATTGCGCGCCATAAATTCTCGCCGTAATCGATTGATGATTGAAGCGCGTCATTACTCGTCGTGTCGATTCCAGTTACGCGTAACGAATACCACACGCACGTAATATTTGCTCAGGAAGCGGGCCGCCGTCGCACGGCGAGTGTGTGTCAATGGCTGGTGAAAGGTATCAATGACTTTTCTCTCCCTGACCCACGACAAGGGACTCTCGATCTCTAATATCAACGTGTCTTACGTAATCGCGGCAGCTTGCGCGTGGAATTAATTAAATTATGCGCGTCACCATTTCACGCGATTCTTTCTAATATTTTGCCGAGTCTGCATCAGTTAGATTACGGAAACTTCTCCTCTCATAAATACATACTTTCCCGTTACGATTTTTACGAGCATCAAGGATAATTTTTTGTGTAAGATACAAAATATGTGAGAAATATACATAAGATACCGATATTCAAACGGGAAAAATAAGGAGCTGCATGTTACATGTTCTTTTATTTTTCAGGAATAGCACGTGGCAAAAATCTGAATATACTTTCCTTTAATTTTTATAAGGACCAAGAATAATTTCTTAAAAATATGTAAGAGATACGTTTAAAACGGGAAAGATACAAGGAGCTGTAAATGTTTCTTTCTTTTTTCGAGTCAAGGCATGTGTTAAAAAACTTTTCTACGACAATTCTAGACGCGAGTAAGAATATTTAGATCGGGACCCCACGCGGCCAAGACAGCGTGCCAATCGTATATCAACCTTCTCATTAATCAACAACGATCATGCGAGACATTGCAGCGGCAACGCCAAAGACAGTCGACTACGGCGCGAGCTTCGCGCGCGAACACGACCGACCGGTTAATACACTTAATTATTTAATATCCCTGCGTGACGAGGTTGCTAAATCGGCAACCGGCGACACACTCTCGCGCGGCGTGTCAATGTCGGGAGCACGGCCACAATGGCAACACGCCGATTTATCTCGAAGGGAATAACAGATATTCCCGAGGCGCGCGGCATCTCGAGAAGCGCATCGATTTTCGACATCCGGCGAACGCGGCGATTAAAATAACGTATCCACGAAAACGTGAAAGAAACGCATAATCGTCCGAAGTCACGCAGTCGACGGTGACGAAAGGACGAGGACGACTCTTGAGAACGCGAGAGAATGTGTGAGAATGGAAATTACGCGGCAGCATCCTGCACCGCGTTTTGTACCTTTAATGACGTTCGATACGCGTCCGGACGCGTAACCGCAACGCAGATACCGGTATACACCTCTAACGTCAGGTTACACGTCGCCCGCAACGGGAGTCGACCTTCGCTCGCGGTGTAGCGTAACCTTCTCCTCGGGCGCGGACGCGACGGGTTCATCCTTCGCGTTCCCAGCCGCGGTAATGGATCACCTTCGTCGGCTTCGCTTCGGCAACCGATGTGGACCGTCAGGGTTGCCAGATCTGGCGTAATTCCGCCAAAACGGCTCTTTAACATGCTAAGCTGCCGCGTCAAATTTTGATTTCGACGTAACAGAGAAAACACTTGGTGTCAAGTGGCGCTTCGGGGAATTAAGGTTTAAAGGGACTGGAGGGTCAGATTGCCTGAAAATCGTGCTTGTTCTTCCACAATTTTTTATGACAAACTGAGTGAATATGCGAAAATGTTATTTTGACGTGTATTTATACAATATATAAAAAGAAGAAAAATATAATTTTGATGATCAAATACTCAATATAAGTGTATGGTACGTACAGTTAAAATATATTTCGTTTTTCTTTTCAACATCGTCATTTTGCAGTAATATCTTGACTCTCGGTGGTTCAATTAAGCTGAATTTTAGGAGGAAAATTTCCGTAAGCTTGTCGTTATCATGTGAACTACTATAATAGAAATTGAGTAAAAGTTAACAAAACGTTAACAAAATATCTTATAGAATATGATTAAAAATTTTCAATTCTTTTATAGTAAAAAAATTAATATTTCAAAATTAAATATTTTTACGAGTTTATGAATGGTTCACACGATAACGACAAGCTTACGGAAATTTCCTACCTAAAATTCAGTTTAATTCAACTACCGAGAGATATTACTGCAAAATAACGACCTTGAAAAGAAAAACGAAATATATTTTAACTGCATGTACCATATACTTATATTGAGTATTTGATCATCAAAATTATATTTTTTTTCTCTTTATATGTTGTATAATTATACGTCAAAATAACATTCTCACATATTCATTCAGTTTGTCATAAAAAATTGTGAAAGAACAAGCACGATTTTTAGGCAATCTGACCTTCCAGTTCCCTTAAGGGCTGATGTATGGCTATATGTTAGAGCTCGATTCGGAAGAATGTAAAAACTATTAAAATATACTGCAAAAGTTACTAACACTGCGATATTTTTCTGTTATCTACAAAATCAACTTGGACCGAGTCTCGTGAGTTTTGCATTAAAGTCAATATCTAATTTTATTAGAACGCCGATTAACACGATGACATATTACGAATTTAGATCGATTGAATTTTAATTAATTAATTTAGATTAGATTGATTGATTGATTTATAACTACACTGTAAAAAATTTTGTGTTGAATTTAACACATTTCACATGTTCCAATTTGTCTACTCTAAGTTTATCAACACAAGGCGTTAATTAACACAAAGTAAATATGTGTACAAACAATGTGTGGAAAATTAATACAAAAGTATAACACTTGGACACTGTCGTGTTATTTTGACACTTAGACATGATGAATATGAACTCAATGCAAAGTAGTAAAAATAACACAACGACAATATGATAAAAATTAATACATAGATATATTAGAAACGTAACAAAATTTTCTACACTAATCAATTTCAACACAAATACAAAATATTTTCGACCGTGTATAAATTTTGATTGCATTCTAGTATAAGAATTACAAAATGATTATAATATAAAATGATGTTTAGTTTTTATGTCCTAAAATTAGAACATAAAATGTTCAAATGTTTCTGTAAATATTGCAAATGGCTTTGAAAATAAAATATACGCAAACGTAACTGCATGTTACGTTTTAATTTCCTAAAATTTTAATTTTCTTTTTTAATTTCCTAAAATTTGCACATTGTCGCCTGTCCAACATATCCGGTTTGGAAATGTTGGCAAAGTTTCTAAGTTGATGACTTTCAAACTTCAAAGATGTTCTTCAAGTTTGTGTGGCACATCATGTCTTTAAAATTGGCAGAATGTGACCTCTTAGGTCTTGCGAATTGGTGCATTGACGCTCCTAGACCTGGTAAACCCTGCTGGACGTGGACAATGGACCACGGTACTAATAACCGGACAGAGGCGAGCGTACGCGAGCGTCAAGTGTAATCCTGACCGGTCCCCGACCCTGGGACGGACATTAATTGGGAGAACGCGCTTCAATGTACAAAGTGGCCGATTCCCCTGAGTGCCGATAAAAATCAGCCTTGCTCGTTCAACGAACGAATCGGAAAAACCATTCCCCCCTCTCCGTCACAACTATATATATATATATCTTTTTCTCTCTCTCTTTCTCTCGCTCGCACGTTTGCCCGCTCACTTGCGCAATTATTGAAATTGACCGTGCCGCGGGACAAAGGAGTCTCACGACCTCCTCTCCTCGCGCGAGGTATGGCCGCCCAAAGGAGCCGTACGAAATATTTACATAATTATGCATACGTAACATGCGCCGGTAAGGATGCGCAATTAACCGCCCGGAGTGTCCTCCACGATTTATGGCCCGCGTAATTAACCCTTCAATTCCAGCGACCCTTCGGCTCTCAGGAAAACCCACCGGTCGCTCCTGTTCTTTGTCGAGACCCGCGGCGACTCACAGGTAAGTGTACGCGGTGTTAAGCCGGTTCCAGACGACGCGTTCACTCGCCAGATACTCATCAGGCCGGGACAAATATCGTATCGCGCAGACGGTGATGCAATCGCGTGTCGCAAGCCGGTAATTGTACGTGACATTAGAAGAAAATGCGTTACATAAATTCACGCTCTCGTCGAACTTCGACGCGGATCGTCCCGTCGTTTGGCTATTTGTCGTACACGGAGGAAAAAGGTCTCGTTGAATTAGCCAAATATGTCTGCTGAAATATGAACTTCGGCTGAAGTTATCAGAATCCTTTTCGAGTTAACAAGATTCTGGTTAGCCAAACAAGCTTTCTGGTTACCTTGAACCGAATAACTCCCACCGGAATTTTTAAAAGTTCGTTCATATCTCATCAGGCCATTTGGTTAATCCAACCAAATTTCTTTTCCCGTATATTTACATTTTCATATCTGTACGTATGTCGTCAAATTTATCATCCAATTCCTAATTTGTATGATAATGTCTAATTATTGGCATTCCCCTTAGTGTTTGGCTAGAAAAAGGCTGGTCTTCTGTGACCAGCAGCATCTACTCGCAGTATCAGTTAGGAAGAGTTCTATTTTTGGAATCATAAAGTGTAATCACAAATAATTTAATCGATTGATGAAATCAATTATTAGCCAATGTATAATCAATTACATCCAAGTTTAATCAGTTTGATCAATCGATGAAATTATTTGTGATTTTATGTATGACGACTGATTAATTTTGATTGTAGAGTTGTTCACTAATTTAGTCAAAGAAAATTGTCATCGAAACACTGTCAATAACATTTTGAAAAAACATAGTTTTTCTTGCCAATGACATTTGTTTACAGTTCCAATCAGGGAGATTTCTTTGAAATAATAAAATTCAATTTCTTTGAAATAATAAAATGCACACTGAGAAAAAAATTTAAAAATTAACAAATATTTTTTTAGGTGAGTACACTGAGGGAAAAATTACCTTAAAATCAATAAATATTTCTTTGATGTCAATTGGTGAAATTATTTGTGATTTTATACACAACGACTGATTAATTTTAATTACAGATTCGCTGATTATTTTAGTCAAAGAAAATTCTTACCAACTGATTCCCCAACACTGGTCGATGATTAAGGGAAATGTCTAATAATTGATTGTTTTATCCTAGTAATTGATTTATCACGCGACACGGATGATCACACCGAT
The DNA here is from genome assembly GCF_010583005.1 of Odontomachus brunneus. NCBI lineage: Eukaryota > Metazoa > Arthropoda > Insecta > Hymenoptera > Formicidae > Odontomachus > Odontomachus brunneus. The sequence continues at coordinate 623,606 of NW_022639606.1, forward strand.
GTTTTAATCTCGCCTGACTTTTAATCGGAGTTAACAAGCTGATTCTCGCGTACATGACAGGGGCTTTAAGACAACGATGGGTCGCGCGGCGGAATAAACCACGGCCAGGCCAGCAGCGGAGTCTTTGTGTCGGCCGTTCTTAGCCAAGTAGCCGAGCCAACGGAGGTTGAAGGAAGCCGGGTTCGCTCACCGGTTCAAACGCTTTAACCACCTGCTTCCGAAATCTGAGCGCCGCGCGTTTTGTCGGTACCTGCCTCTCGTCGTCGTCGCAGTAGCCGCGAGATCGAGATGCTGTATGTAATCAGAGACGACACTGGCAGCTGTGAGCCAACATTTGCCGAAGATCTAAATTGTTTAACGCTCGATTTAGCCCAAGAGCTGTCGCTTCGCGGCGTTATCGTTCGCGCGCGTCCGACGCTATCTAATCTCGCCATTCGCGACGGACGGAAGTCTTCGATATTTCAATATATCGTTCATACAGTTTATATTGCGCAGTAAAATGAAAAAAAAAAGAGAAATAACTGTAACGCGTGTGAGCGTAACAAGAGTATGAAACTTTTCGCAACACTCTTTCTATCTACCACGATCAAGAGTAATGCAATCAATACCGAAAAAATTTGATTGATTTGATTGACGAAATCAAAATTTGATTAAAATGAGACCAACCGTATGTTTGGTGATTACACAACACAAAAATTTAATTACCGCTATTTTGCCTTATTTTTTCAGTAATATTTACTTAGTTACTATGTAAAACAAAATAGGCAATTAAATTTTTTAGTTATAATTATCGAACATTTGGTTCATCCTATTTTAACCAAATTCTGATTTTATCAACCAAATCCTTTTTTAGGTATGAAAGTTTGAAAGAAGGCGCGATGCAGAAATTTCGGTGCGAATCTTCACTGGACTACCAACATGCGCCCACCTGCCCCGACGAAGAAATTGTTTTTTTCTTTTCTTGTACAATGGATATCAGCGGGCACGGTATAATTAGTAACAAAATCGATATAGCGGGCGCTTGTCGGCTCTCTCGTAAAACTCAAGCTGCGCGCGGCTGCACAAAGAGAACCGAACTATTTCGCCTACTACCAACGAGTGCCTTTGTGCCTCGCGCGATCGATCGGCGGTAAGCCAGACAACAAGTGAGGTAAAACGCGGGAAAAGTACTGTCACCGCGGTCCTGCCGCAGTCAACCTGCGGCTCGTTTCTCGACTGTCCTATCCATCGATGCTGTATAGCAGCTTTAGGGAGAATTCACACTTTAGCAGAAAAGCAGAAAGGCAGAAGTCAATAAGAACTCGCGTTGATAAACAGGCAAAAACTGTCGACTATCATTTGACTATCAGCGCGAGTTCTGAATGGCTTCTGCTTTTTCGCCAAAGTGTGAATTTGGATTTTCATATTACATTTATCATGGCATTATTTGGAGCAAATTTTGGTCATTCTTTTCATACTTTTTTCGTATTTCTATTTCGTCATTGTGTGTAATAAACATGAGTGTAATTAGTCATAAGGGACTCGACATTGAATTTTGTGATTTAATATAGTTATTTAATATATTTAATAAAGTTGCTGCAAAATTTACGTACATCAGTCTACCGGGCATAGTGTCGAACTATTTTTTTCTTCAATAAAGTTTTAGAATATTCTTGAATATTTTTGTAAAAAAAATTAAGTTTTCCAATATTCTTACAAAATTCATGTAAAAATTCTTGTAAAGAATATTCTCGCTTAAATATATTTTCAATACGAAATAAAATAAATATTTCTTTTAAATATATGATAATAAACTCTTCTCAAATTTGTGATGAATATATTTGAAGACTTATTTCAAGGAAAAATCCTTTGCTGAGGATAATCATTATTTAAAAGAAAGGGAGCAAACTCGCTTTTCTTAACAGTATAGTGATATCTTTCTGTATGTAAGCTCGAGTGAAGCGTTCACTCTTGCGTTTTCAAGTGGCAGTATTTTCACGAACGCTTCGAGTGAGAATACTGCCACTTTCCGCTCGTTTCAAGTGAGATTCCACTTCGAGAAACTTACGAGAGCAAGAACGTGTCCTTTACGGCGGGAGCATCGACCTTTTTCGCGAGTTATTTTTTTCTAGGCGTGACGTAAATGCCGCGTAAAACGTTACGGTTGTCGAATAATCCCCGCCACTGTGTTCGTGGATTTTCTCGGAGAGAGACGTGATCGTGATTTTCACACGAAAGCTTTGAAAATTTCGCCATTACTCTCGCCGCGAGTGCCTCTTCAGCGTCGGGAGTGCCACGCGACGCACGCGTCACCGGGGAAAATCAGTTTCCCATTCTCACGTGATCTTGGAGACGAAGTGTGGTGCGCGTCCGGCCTCGTCGTGGGAAATAAATCGCGTCGGTGATGTCTATAAAACGTTGAAACAGCTGGATAGCTCCCTGTATTTCTACGTAGCGTCCATCGGCCGTCATACGGCCACTCGTTTACCTGACATCACGACCGTGAAGAGTCGACGGGGCGTTGCATAAACGGACGTTGCGCGCGGCTGAAAAGTCTCTTCCACGTGAAAGTAACGCGCGCTGAAAACGGCGAAAAAGACACGGCCGCGAGAGTCAGACGGGTTCTGCCCGGCTCCGTCGTCGTGGAGGAGTCATTAATGATAACTTAAACGAGCGAATCGTGTTACGGAAAGCAGTTAGAAACTCCGCGAATTGACGAAAATAGTAGTAACCCAGTCGAAATTTCATTAAACCGCTCTTGCACGTACGGCAAACGACGAGGTACGAGTTTCTCCACACTGAGAAAAAATACTTGAGGAAAAAGTTACTTCTATAGAAAATATAAAGTTTATTTCTCTGGAGTAAACTTTTATCCCACGAATAAATTCTCAAGTATCTTTTCTCAGTGCGCGAACGTTTAATTTCATGCTCAATGTTTTGCGAGATGTCATATTCAACCAAAAGAAAATATCTCGGCATCAGAAACCGGGAAAAAAAACGAATTACAAAGAAATTTCAAAATTGACAAGTATGAATTAATTATTCGTGTGATCGCTACCTGTTTATGTTGAAACAGATGGACACGGTTATTACACACAATGACGAAATAAAAATACGAAAAAAGTATGAAAAGAACGATCAAAATTTGTGCCAAATAATGCTATGATAAATGTAATATAAAAATCTAAATTCGCACCTTGGCGAAAAAGCAGAAGCCATTCAGAACTCGCGCTGACAGTCAAATGTGCAATAATTTCAACATTCTAAAAAATTCTCATTCGTAATATCTTTCGCGAATAGATATGGAGATGTATGCAAGTATCGCATTCTTATCCCACGCACCATGCGTTCCTTCCCCACACTCGCGAGCGTGCCAGTGCGATCTTTATTTCACGCCAATAATCCTCCGGCAGGAAGTCAGAGAAGCGTCACGCACACGTTGATACGGACATGAGAACTACTTTGAAACTTCACCGCGAGAATCGTCAATGCGACTTCTCTTTCGATGGAGTTTCCCCTCGCCGTGTAAACAAGGCTTTTCTGTGCAAACACCGCGTCGAATCAGAATTTTAGATTGCCTCTAGGATCTTCTCAGAAGATTATAAGGACTATTCATTTCACCCGTTACCTTTATCCGTTCGTATTCGCAAATCGTTTGTTTCGTGTTCATCTTAAATAGGGAAAATGCCCGTCGAGAAACGACTTTCCTTCACCAATTTTTTAGAATTTTTGTAAGAAGTTATTACCGAGGTTATAGTATAAAATTTGTGATAAAATATATATTTATTCTACATATCTAATCATTATATTATTTTTTGAGAATTTATCTATTACCTATCAATTTATAAATTGGTAACGCGCAATAAATAACAATGAGACAGGCTATGCAAAATTCATTATAACACAAAGATTGCAAGAGAACATTGAAAAAAGGTTAACAAAACCAAAATTTGGTTAAAATGGGGTCACCTAAATATTTGGTAATTGCAATCAAAAATATAATTACCGCTATCTTGCTTTACTTTCTCAGTGATACATTTACTTAGTCATTAAGTAAAGCGAAACAGCGGCAATAAAATTCTTTTATTGCAATTACCAAACATTTGGTTGATCCCATTTTAACTAAATTTTGGTTTCAACAACCAAATCCTTTTTCCAGTGAAAAGCAAAATTCATAAAATATATATACAGAAAAGAGATAGCAAGACCATTTATGTACACTGACTGCGTGCGAACGTGATCGTGCGTGTTGGCGCACGCACTTCTGTAGATGCGAATATAGAAGACTCGAATAAAGCAAAAAAAAGTACGGGACAGCCTCCGACGGCGGAGAATATGTCTGGCAACAGTGCTGGGACTGGACCAGCTGATTGCGGCATCAGGGCCGTCTTAACCTTTCTAAGATGGAGCTCAAGTATTTTCAGGGTAACAAGGAATCGTCCGCGATTTGCGCCGAATAAATTATTTTCAAAATTAGACAAAATCTTTTAATGCGATTTTAAAATAATGTTGTTTGACATTTCCCCATGATCCGGAATAAAAACGCGAATATCTCGAACAAAAGACATTGATATCTTCTGTTAAAAAGAAGATACGAGAAGATTTCATGGATAAAAATATCGGATACTTTATCGGGAACATGTCAACTAATCGAAGCCACCCAGTGGCCGTCTTGGCCACGGTAAACAGAGCGGCATTCTCAAATTCATCGTCGGTGCCAACGATGACCTGTCGCACGAACAAACGCACTCATCTAGGACAAAGGACTGCCATCGGCCCGGTTAACAATGCGCGTACCGGCGCATTCGACGATTCAATAACTCTCCCGGCAGGAGGAAAGGTACCAAACCGGTTTCGTGATTTCCAAATGAACGATCGTCTCGTTTCGCGTCGAATCCCTTCCGCGGAAGCTTGGTCCTTTACCTTTTCCGCAAGAATCGCGGCCGGACGGAAGGGCCAACTCTTTCGAAGGCGAGTTCACGAATTAAAATCGAAAGGCGCGATATCGCCTTCTAACAGTTTGTAGTAATATAGAGTACTCCGAGAAAAAAAAATTGTAGTTATCTTTTTCAACCATATTTTTTTTTAATGAAATGATAATAAAATTTTACTAAAAAAAAGAATGGTTTTGTTTAACATATTATTTGCCGATAATAAAAGAACATTAAGAAAAAAAATACTTAAGAATTTATATTTGTGGGATATAAAGTTTATTCATAGAAATAAATTTTATTTCACAGAAATATAAACTTTATATTCTAAAAATAAATTTTCAATTAGTATTTTTTCCAAATATAATCGTCACCGAGTTTTAGCAACAGAAACACCAAACCTTGGTAAAATTACTTGTTAATACACACTAAATTCTTTAAATATATTCACCTACACATTTAGTTGAAACTGTCTTGCCAAAGCATCTAGCAACTATTATCCAGGCTTGATGATTATTACCAAATCTTTTTCTCATTGTATACTCGCATAACTGTAGCTGATCTGATGCAAAACATGCATCGAAGACGAAAGGCAGCAGGTGTAGCGAAGACGTTCGTATATCTCGCAACGCTAAGAGATAGATAGAGAGAGAGAGAGAGAGAGAGAAAGAATACGATCACGAGTCCACGGCCTTCGCGTTCCGAAATCTTTATTATTCGACGCTCGATTGAGTCCGCGATTGAGATGAGCACAAGTCCCGAGTCCTCATCATCAGCGGCTAAAAGCCGCTAGAATCCAGAATGCGTTCATCGCGAGATTAAAGCCGCGGCTGGTCTCAACGCTGCATCGCGAAAACGCTGCCTCCTGGAGGAATATCTTTCCCCGATGGACCAGTTCCGGCAGCGCTGCCGCGATGCTGTCGCGCTCGGCGAATGGGAATAGACCGGGCGACGACGAGCGGAAGGGAGCGAGCTGCAGCGTAAGGAAGACGAAACAGGAGCAAGGTTGGAAGGGAGGGAAGGACGGAGGTAAAACGAGAGAGAGTCCGCGCAGAAATAAGAATAAAATGGACGGTGGCATGGCGGAGATGCGAAGTCAGGCGAGGCGAGAGGAGAAAGGAGACGACCGAAGACCAAAGGAGGCACCCAGGACTGGCAGGAGGTGACTAGACGTGACTAACTCTCGGCCCGACCGAGCGAGCGCGAAAGAGAGGGAGAGAACTGGTAGGAGGAGAGATGGTGGGCTGAAACGGTTTGAAAAATGATCGCCTGTAAATCTCGAAAAGCTCACCAGCACGTCACGAGCGAGATGTGTGGAATCCTTCTAAAATGGGAATGACCCTCCTAGAGGAGGCTAGAGAGTCAGATTCTGACCGACGTACGTGACACGCGAGTCATGTTCCATTGCTGTGTCGTTGACACCGTCGTATGTCAACGTAATAATTCGAATATTCGAAATCCGTACTCTTTCGCGTATTTCGCGTATTTTATAGAATGAATTGTCCGGTACTTGGTGAAAAACGGTACACTGATAAAATGATCTGGTAATAACCGTTAAGCCTGGATAACAATTGCACTAAAGCCTGATTTACAATATGCACTTTGCTTCCTGTTTCTTATTCTTTATTGTTTTCTACAAGATCAAGATTTAAATCAGAAAGAGATAAACAGAAAGAAACATAAAGCAAAGAGCACATTGTAGATCAAACTTAAATATTGGTGAAATAGTTTCGACATGTGCATGACATATAATCAAATAACTTCATAAATATTAACAAATAATCTCAATAAGAACAGGTATCTATTGTTGAGACTTGACTGTTAAGATAAAAGTACCAATTTATGGACACGTACGTACTGAGAAAAAAATACTTGAAAATTTATTTACGAGATACAAAGTTTATTTCTATAAAAGAAACTTTTATCCTACAAATAAATTTTCAAGTATTTTTTTCTTTCTCATATTCTCATATTTAAAACAATAAGAATGTTCAGAATTAGATGTGTGTTCGGGCATTGGTACTTTTACCTTATTAATTAATGTATGTATCGTGAAACAATTTGTAAAATAAAACCATGTTATTCAACTTATCACATTATGTGATAAATATACGAAATGACCAAATATTTTGGTAATATAGTCAAACTATTTAGTATAATTATTGACAACTCTTATTTAACATTATTTACCGAACAATTTAAATGGTTCAACGAGATGAACAATTTGTTTAACTAATTATTTTGTAAGTATTACCAGAGATGATTATATGTGATAACTATTATTATATTTTAAACTGCACTGAAAGGCTAAACTAAATGCACCTGTTAACTATACGAAAAGAATTTTTTTCATACAAATTTTTTCCAATTTTATGTTTTTAGTAGTTTATAGGAATAGATTGTCAGTAAAGTTTATCTTGCTAAGGAACACAGTAAATTTCGCCGGAAACATAGTATTTTAGGAACACAGCAAGTGTTTTAATAGCACATTTCAGTTCCTCAAGTATAAGTAGCGCATATAAAGTGGAAGGCTAACTAAATTATTGCAGAATGTCAATCTATTCCTCGGTTACAAAATCCTATAATAATTTTAACTATAAAACTCTCTCCGCGCGTCGCAAGGCTTTTTTTTCTCAACGTACTCTTATGAAAGGAGGAGCAAAATATCGAAAAAACGAAAAAAGTACGATCACCCTTTACTTTCGCTCGCTCCGGATGATCACCCGGAATGAATCATCCGAGGCTATCCTCGTCGCCCTCATCATCTCCCGTACCGCGTCGCCCCACCAAAATTACATTCGCGGCGTTCCCGTAATTTCCATACTAAACAAAATTATCGTCCCGCTGTCGGCGTATTTCCGAGCGCGCGTCCTCGGTATTTACCGCGACTCATCTCGTTGCAGCATCTGCCCCGGAACATCCCCGGTGCCCTACACGTTCCGCGCAGCTTTCGCGGAACGCGGCTTGTAGTTCGATCAGAACTTCTCACTCGCTCGCTCGCGCACGACAGCCGCGAGTCACTGTCGTGAAGAGTACAAAGTACGGCCGGACGCGGCGGTAAATCATCGCCACCCCGGGCTGTCTGAAAAAGAACCCGTGTTACTCACACGCATATGTACGCGAGCCTCTTAATTCGGCGTACACAGGATGCGCAACTTTCGCGAGTTACAGGGAGTTTCTTGGAGAAACGGGAAAACAGAGAGAGACAAAGAGAGAGAGGACAAGGAAGAGATCGAAAGGGGTCCCTTCCCGAATGTTGCAAATTTATAATATTAATCATCGATTCCTCGTGACTTGAGAATAATAAATATTATTGGCACAAAGGTAACTGCGCGCACAGTCTCGAGAGGGTCAAGATAAGTGAAGAGGAGGATCCTTAGGTAGTCCGAAGTGAATTCGCCAAGTAAGTTTAAGGGAACGAGGAGAGTGGGGGAGGAGAATCCTCGCGCGCGAGCGCGAACAGCGAACATCAGCCAGCCGGTTAGCGTGCCGGAGCTATAATCGTCCTCGCGTGTAATGTACGATCGGTAGGAGGACAAGACTCGGGTGGTGGTAGGTTGGTTGGTCGGTCGGTCGGTCGGTCGGTTGTTGGTTGGTTGGTTGGTTGGTTGGTTGGTTGGCTAGTTGGTTGGTTGGTTGGTCGGTTGGTTGGTTGGTTGGTTAGTTGGCTGACTGGCTGGCTCGCTGCGTGAGTGAGCGCGCCATGTCGTGGAAACTGGTGTGCGCCAGCGATGTCAATGACACTGCGGTGCTGCAGCTGCTGCACACATAAGTCAAGCCCGACCGACCGACACCGGCACACAACACGTGCGATCGGCGCAGGTACATACGCGAGCAAATGTGCGTGCATGCGTGCGTGCGCGCGTGCGTGCGAGCGAGTGAGTGCGTGAGCTCGTCCATACGTACCTGCGAGGGCAAGAGTCAAATATTTCCATCCCGTCCAGGCGGACCTCTCGCTAAGGCGAGATGTCCACTCGGTGAGTTTTATCATCGAGCACCGCGCTTCGCGAGCAAACCTATCTCTCGGCTGAATGTTCATTGAGAGACACTCTCGAGTCCGCGTTTGCCGCAGGAGTTTATCGAGTTTATCGGGAATCGTCGTCGAAAAAGAAAACTCGGATAAATTTCCGACAAAACGTGCACTCCTGTCATTCTAAATTATCCATAAACATAAACACATCCCAAGTCGAAATTTTGGTCTTATGTAAAACCTTAAATTCTACAACGCGGTAGGAGTTAAGTTAGCAAAGTAGATTTAATTCTAATGATACAATTTACTTCTACTTTAACTCTGATAATGTCCGAAATGTTTCTTTTTACCTTTTTAGCGTCAAAATGAGTTGTATTATAGGATTCAGAATATTAAAATAGAGTTGAGTGAAATAGTAAGGCTGAAAGTAAAATCAAAATTTCAATTCGGATAGGTTAAATAGAATCAAAAGAAGTTGATGTAGGTTTCAAAGTATCAAAATAAGTGTTGAACGGAATAGTAAGGCTGAAAGTAGGATAAAAAACTAAAGATATGTATTTATTATTTCCTTATTTTGAAAACTAAGGTCATATTGATAGTCTTTATTTAGAAAATAAAGAAAATTTGTTTTACGTGAAATACTCAGATCTAAATTACAAATATCAGAGGTTTACTTGAATCATACGATGTTCGTAACATTCTATCTGTAATTGCGATTCAATTGAAAAGTTCACATCTAACTCTAAATTCAGATCTGAGTATCTCGCTTGGGACAAGTCTCAAAAAAAGATTGTTAATACGGGCCTGAGTTAATCGGGTTGATATCAGCTGGATATCGGAAGCTTCGTTTGGGCGAGAATTTGATCTGTCATGGTCTTTCCCAGCGAGTGAAACTCATTAACGTTACGGTTCGAAGAAGGAAGAGCCCGGATGTGTGCATTCACGAAAGCGCTCGGACGATCTCCTTCACGCCTCCGCGCGCACCTTCTTCGCGGACCCCCATTTCGGCGCTGCACGTGCTGGCGCCCGCCCGACCGACGCACGTGCCATCACCGCGTGTGCATGCATGCACGCACGCACGCACGCATACGCGATCGTAATTACTACCTGACGCAGGCTTTTGACCATGAATTAAAGATGATGATTTGCGGACACTGGGGGACCTAGCGATGGCACTGATACCTCCTCGCGCGACACCACGTCGCATTGCTGTAGCACGTGTCTCAATCTCTCTCTCTTTCTCTCTCTCTCTCTCTCTCTCTCTCTCTCTCTCTCTCTCTCTCTCTCTTGTAAGAGAGAGAAAGAGAGAGTCATTATTCTGGTAAGCGATTTTGCGCGAGAACACAATTCGCGTAAAGAACAACGTCGCGCGAATCCAATACGCGGCAACTTACATTATGCGTTTCTTTTTAACGCGTTTTCTTCTTTTTCGATGTTCAAAGAAGATATTCGTACCGAGAAAGCCTCCGGTGCGTCTTTGTGCAAACCGAAAGGGAGCCACGTCTTTTCATCGCGCTAAATTGGGTTAACTAGAGCGGCATGTCGGAGCGGCCGGCAAAACGGAGAGAGCAGCGCGCACTCGTGGATGCACGAAACTCGTTTCGTGAGAAAGTTTTTCGCGGTGATAAAAGGCGCCGTGACACAAACACACACCCTCGCTATGGGCACTTAAACTGGATCAAATTGAGCTACAAGAGGGAGGATCTCGACAAGAGGGAGGGGAGGGGAGGCGTGAGCAGAGAGGAGGGTGTCTGATGGAGTCGAGTGATCCTACCGAAATAAAGGAGACCCTAATTTCATGCTTCCTAATTCCAAGCATTAGCTTGATCCACAGAGCATCGTGCGCCTCATTCCGCCCGAGATTGTATGCGATTCAAAAGGTACAATGATCGATCTCACCCGCTCGAGCCGCCATTGGTCCGGGCTCGCCGCGAAACCATTGATCTTTTCAGAAATCTACTCCTTTCGACAACGTTTTATCATCTTTCGCATTCGTTTTCGAGACTTTCGCTTCGTTCGCTTCTCTCTCTCTCTCTCTCTCTCTCTCTCTCTCTCTCTCTCTCTCTCTCTCTCT
>NW_022639606.1:636517-675118 GCF_010583005.1 Odontomachus brunneus
CTCTCTCTCTCTCTCTCTCTCTCTCTCTCTCTCTCTCTCTCTCTCTCTCTCTCTCATCTTAAATCCAGAACTGATCGCGCATAAAAAGAGACAAAACGCCGAGTACAAGGCAAGAGTTCGAAATGAATGGCGGAACATTAATCTCCGGCGTCTCGCGTTACGTGGTCCCCGCACGTGGTGCGGGACACGATCGTTCTCTCGTGATGTCCTCGTGTGCAATTCGCTCTCTTTCTCTCTCTCACACACACGCACACGCACGTACGCACGCGGCGGAGCAAGAGCCGCGCACGGTTTTTTCGCATGCTTGCAATTATTATAAATCCGCGCCCCTGACGACTGTTTATAAATCCCCGGAACGTGATAAAAAGGCAGAGAGAGCGGGCTGATTCCGAAAGAGCGGTCGCAAAATTGTTTCTACCCGCGGCTCTGTGCCCTTAAGGGTCCTTACTTTACGACGACGGCGAGGGCATAAGTCCGGAGAGGAGGATTCGCGTCCCGTTGCAGCCAACGTCGAAAACAAGTCGGTGCACGCGTCCAACACCGAAAGTTACGCCGATGAAATTATGAAGGGACACGTGCGTACGCGGGATAAGTAAATCCTTTCTCTTTCTCTCTCACACTCTTTTTCACTATGAAAGGACTTTGTCCTTTCGTTCTCCTCCCCCCTCTCTCTCCTCCCCTCTCTCTCTCTCTCATTGTCCGAAACGAGGGAGTATTATGTGGGACTCCTCTTTTCGCGATTTATACGAAAAAATCTCGCGGACACTTCCTTTTAACGATCTTTGTCTAAACCGCCGGTCGAATCCAGTTTTCCCAGGGTCCGTGTCAATGTCTGTGTAATTATCTTGCCGGTTCAAACAGCTGTGCCGTTCAACTCGGTTTCTGCATTTGCATATTACACGTTACGTTCTCGCTCCCCTTTGTCCCGTATGCGTGCGTATGCACGCGACGCCTACTACGCGGTGCAAATGATCTCGCGCGTTCTTCGGTTTTAGACTTCAAAGCGGTGTTACGATGAGGTAGCCGGGGGGGACGCGGGGTCCCCTCGCGACAACTGTCGAGTAATTTACTCAAGATGGGTCGCAACGTCGCCGCAGCTTACGAAGATACGAACGACAGGGCCGTGTCTAGGTATTTTGAAGCGAGCAATGTAAAGAGAAACAAGAGAGTGGTAAGGTAGAAGTACCCAATTCCCAGACACGTAATGCTTAGTCTCGCAAATTCTTATTGTTTTGACTTTTATAAATACGAACATTTAAACTTTCAACATAGAATATATGTGTGTACTTAATATACAGGATGAGTCAATAAATATATCGTCACCTTAAATATCTCTGAAGGAAAAGATGACTTTGAGATCTTCAAAGTTACTCCTCCCAGGAAAAAAGCGTAACTACTATAAAACATTTCTTTGCTAAGTGGAATAGTTCCTAAAATCTAAACATCACTTTTGTTTCTTGTTTCAAGGATATTCGACATGTGGCAACAGTTATTGACTCATCCTTTATATACATATGTACACATATCCAACAAAATTATCTATCATTGCTGATACAATGATCGTGAACTCGAATATATTAGTTTTAAGTAAACACACATTTTATTCTGTGTATGTACATTTCAATATATGTATACATATTTTATGTTGCAAGTTTAAATATTCGTATTTGAAAAGCAAACCAAGAATGTCCGGGATCAGGTGCGTGTCCGGACATTGGCACTTCTACCTTACTACCTTACTTCTAGAAAAATGTTCAACGATAAGATCGAGACCCGTAATCTCAAAACAGATGATGTTGCGCGTTCTAGCGTGTGTTAATTATAATCTCACTATTTTATAGTCCAACCTTTTTGCTCCTCTCAACGATGTGCCCCGCGATGTGAACAACCCTTCGCCGCGTCACGACGGTCGATCCTGAAGAGAATTTCCCCTCTCCCTGTCCTCCTGACATCTCCCCGGACGTCATCTATACTTTTGTCCACGCAACGCCGGTCGTCAGCTGGGTCTCGCCTCGCGAGAGCGCGAATTTGTAGCGTAATTTCCTCTCGTTCGCGCGCGTCAGGCCTGCTGCACGCCGTCTCGAGTAATGTCCTCTTGTCAAACGCGTTCGCGAGCGCACGCGAGCGAGAGAGTGAGAGAGCAAAAGAAGAAGAGAGTAAGAGAATGCGAGAAAGAGAGAGAGAGAGGAGGGGAGAAGGGGGAGAGGAGAGGAAGAGAGAGAGAGAGAGAGAGAGAGAGAGAGAGAGAGAGAGAGAGAGAGATATCAAGCGTGCCAGCGAACGAGCCCAATTTTTATAAGGACGGCCGACTGAATTCTCAGCGATCCTTATAATAGCTCATCAACGCGAGCGACACGTGCTCAATTACCTCCATAAGCACATCACGTCCCACGCAATTTATTTCTCTCGTACTAGCAACGCCCGACGACTACGAGGGAATCTACGAGCACAATGCGCGCGGCGCGCACCGCGCAAAAGTGCGTGCTTCAATCCTTTCGCAATCCTGAACGGACGTGCCGGATATCTCTCTGTCGAAGTGTCACGACGTGGCCCGACACAATGCAATGTGATTCCGCGACTAATCTCACGAGGACTCTCTTATCAAATTATTAATTCTCCGCGTACAATGTCGGATCTGTGAGAGACTGTGAGAAACGGATATTCGATCGTTCGTGAACTTTCGTACAATTTCAAAGTGACGCAAGTCTGCTTCCAAATGTTGATTTTGTTGCGCTGCTATCTTACAGCTTTTCTGTAGTTTGGGAAACGGAATGTATTCCAGAAATATTGATTTTCGATAGTTATATGATAATTCAAAGTTGCTCGAGTCTGAAGCCCATATTACTAGTTGTCACCTAAAACTTGTCTCAGATAAAGACTCGGACTTTTAACAGAGTTACATTCAAGTTTTTTAGTCGAATTGTGAGATATGTGACATTTATCTGTAACCACGATTCAATTAAAAAACTCTCATTCAATTCTAAATTCAAAACTCTGAGTACCTTACTTGAAACGATCGTTTCAGGTAATAATTATTAATAACGCGATCTGATAGAACCAGATTGTATGTCTCAAAAAGTATGATTGTACGCGGAAAATTGTCCGAGTCAAAATTTTAGCCCTACTCTGTACATGAACTTTCTAGCATCTGTATATTCTGAAGGACCAGTATATGTGTAATACACATGGAAACTGAAATCCTAGTAAACGCTTCTAAATGATAGAAAATGCATGAAATGTCACTTAGAGGTTCTAAAGTGGACAAAACTGTAGGTTAAATAGAATCAAAAGAGATTAGTATAGGAATAACCAAGGCATTGAACCGAGTATAGAAACTGAAAGAAAAATTTCGGCTCGGATATTCTTTTTAGCGACATTCGTTAAAAAGAATATATTTATAAAAAAATACTATGTGAGATAAAACCTTTCTACACCATAAAAAGTCGATTATGATTTTGTCGAGCAATTTACATAGCCACTATGTAGCTTCTCGACGCGTCTCTATATTTCATGATAATTTGCGAAACTTGCAGAAGTGATTGATCAAGACCTCTCTTCGCGCAAACTTATGACAACGTTATTTCGCGCTAATGATCGCGGTCTTCTATCTCCTTTGTCAGTAACGTCAACGAAGCCACTTAATATCGCGTAGGAAAAGGGTTAGAGACCGGCCTCGGATTCGCGAGACAAGAGGAGCCAATTTCGCTAGACGCGTCGCTCGGCCTCTCTGAATAGAGCGAGCTCGTAATTGAGGAGACGTTTTATACGTTCTCGCGTCGTGTTTCATAACTTCTTACGCCACACGAACGAGATATTCGACTAGTGCTCACTGTGCTCAAGTGGCAGAAAATTTCGTTAGTGCGCGAATATGAAAGGAATGAAATTTTCATCGTGAAAAGATTGGCAAACTGACGAGAAGATTCAGGAGAGCTGGTTAAATCTAACGTCGTTATTTTTCGAAACTTTCAAACTCGGTCAAAGACGTTTGGATGTGTGAGGTGGCCTTCGTCACTTTCTTCAGAGCTGTCGAGCCCGAAAAGGCTTCTCTGCTAGCGAGCACGTAAACAAACAGCGGGTCTTGAGCCGCTGACGGAAATAACGAGCACGGTAAAAAGGCGTGTTCTCACGTGCTCGCGGATTCAACGTCGTCGTGCTAAGAGTTAACGGTAACTCACGGCGAAGCGGCGCGATGACTCACACCCGACAATGTTGCCAGAAATGCAGTATTTCTCTGCAACACAAATGCTTTTGCAGCCGGGATATATCTGCAAAGCGTGGTATAGAGAATTGCTTCCCCACTTTTCCGCGGTCATAAAAATGTCGGCAGCGATTATGCTTTCATTTGTTCTCGTGTCTTCAAGGCTTGCTACTCCCAAAAATATCCAATTGCAAGGTGACCAATGAATCATGTTCAGACAACAAAGAGAATCGGTATACCCGCGCGATCTGTTTATTAGCAAGCGTAAGCGTGAAACGTACGAGGACTTCTTAGTAATATTTCGAAAGATTTTCGTAATATATCCAACAAGAATATCCGGTCCAATTGCTCTGACAATACACTAGTGCCAAATCTGTTCAGTGTTGGGCATTAATCGATGAAAATTTTTGTTGACTAAAATAATCGGCAAATCAATTGATCAATCGTCATATATAAAATCACAAATAATTTTTTGTCTGATGAAATTAATTATTAATCAAACTTTGACGTGATTGATTATATGCCGATTAATAATTAACATTATTAATTAATTGAATTATTCATCATTACATATATAACGATTGGCTAATTTTGGTTATTGATTTGCCAATTATTTGCCAAAGAATTTCATTTTACTTTAAAAGAATTTTTTTTACTTTAAAATAATCAGCAAATCATTAATAAAAATTGATCAATCGTTATATACACAGTAAGAAATTATTTCTTCGATTAATGAAATTAATTATAATCAAATTTTGACGTGATTGATTATATGCTGATCAATAATTAATTTCATCAAACGATAAAATTATTTGCAATTTTGTACATGATAATTGATTCATTTTGGTTTCTCGATTATTTTAGTTAAAAAAAAATTTGATCAATTAATAAAAAATTAATAAAATATTGCCTGCCGTGTATGTGTACACAATGATATACAACGCGATCACGTCTTTCTTCCTCCCTCTCCCTAGTGGGAGGAGAAGGTGTTTCACTTACTACCGTGAAACTCACGACAGTTTGCGACACGCTGCGAAATCACTCGGGGACTTTGTCTGACAAACGGACGGAGATCCGCGAGGTTGAACCTGACGGAATTGAGTTCACAACACTTGAGTTGCTCCGGCCTCACGGGGGGAAGAGGGAGACGGACCCCGACACTTATCCGGCCTCGCAGCACCGCCTCCGCCTTTTCCGTCGGGCGTGTTTAGAGACACCGCCGTTAGGATCGAATCGATCGTGGGAAGTAAACGATAGTCGTCGAAGAATCGAGCCGATGTCGATCGCGCTCGCGATCCTTAATCGGCTCACGGCGATCGAGAACGACGTAAATTCACGCGAGAATCGTTTGAGCGATGCGCGAATATCTTCCGCTTATTCCTTCCACATATATATCTTGCACACAATAATATTCTCTATACGCGCGGACTTTCTTTTTCATACCGCTCCCCGTCAGGAGAGATCTATTCTTCCCATGTTTGCATAATTGCATTCCGCGATATGATGCGAGTACCGTGGGCGATTGCTATAATTAGCGGCGGCGGCTGTGCAAAATTCTCGATGAAACGGATTACAACAAAGTGCAGTCACGGGTAGTTATGCATATTGCGGTTAATGACGCGTGTGAATTGCAATTTGGGAGGTTACGAAGGTACCCCCTCCTTGTTTTTTAAGGTTCTGTATGATTAAGGGTCGATTGCATCGTACAACGTATAATTTCCAATGTCCGCGGTTTTCGTATTGGTACGGATTAATGATAGACTATAATAACGCGGTATGATAACGGCGAAAACTCGATAAATAACGGCTGTCGGGAAGATCGCCGGGGCGAAAAACGATCTTGCGATATCGTGTCATCTCGCGGCCGCGATCTTTTCGGGCATGCTCAAGTCGAACTCGAAAAATGTCGATGACGCAGAGACGATCGTCACTAACACAATTACTGTCCTTTTATCCTATTCTTTTCGTATTTTTTGTACATCCAGAACTTACGTAAATGTATTACTTTGTTTTACCATATTCAGCGGAAAACTTAATCACGTATGTGTAAAAATCTTTCTGCAAACTTTTTCGTTATTATTAAGCTTGTAAATTCAGATGCAAAAATACAGCAATGTTCTTTAACATTTTTCTAAACGTAGTAAAACTCGTATTCTCTCAATATATACAAGCTACAGATCTTTGCTTTCATAAGAATATTGTCAGCGTCTGATGGGCTGACTTACACTCGAAATGTCAAATTTTTATCGTTTTTATCATATATTCAATAATGTTCCTATTCATTCTCGCACGTATTTTTATTGTGTAAAAACATCTGTGTAAAGCTGTGCATAAATTATTATATACTAATGTAAAATATTTTTCAATTGAAAAAATATACATTGTGGAAACCATAGCTTCCCATGAAAGTAATTGTTTATTCTACTTGAACAAAAGAATTTTTATTTAAGTAAATATGTTATTATGCACGCAAAAAAAATTTCAGTTGGTGCAACCAAATAGAAACCAACTGAAAATTAGATAATCAGAAACGATATTTCTGTTATAAAAAGTAATATTTCTGTTGTCACAACCGTAAATATTCGTCTGAAGATTCAACGATATTAGAACTCGGTTGAGGCAACTGAGAATAATTGACTATACAGAAGCTTCATAAAAGAATTTTTCTGTTCCTACAGCCGAGTTTTTGTCTGATCTCTGAGCAACCGAAAATTCGTTTACACCAATAGAATGGTTTTTTCCGTGTAGTCCCTTCCATAGAATAAATATTTTTTTTATTTTAGATATTTCTTTCTCTCACAGAGTGTAGAAACAGAAAGATTTTTATAGGACATTTCTATTCAGTTAATTTGATAAATTTTTAATTATCTCTCAACCAAACTTCAAAACTGAATGTTCAAACGAATGTTTTCAATCGCGGTAGCAGAAATATCACTTTTCGTCACCGAATTTTCGTCTGGTTTCAATCATACGAACCGAGATTTTCTTCCGCGTAAATCACGAGTATCACGATGTTCCCGTTATTCTGTAATTTTTTCAAGTATCTTACACTGAGAGAGAAAAATGGTTGATTTGAACGAAAATTATACTTATTTTTTACTTTAACAATATTTTTTTAGTAAAATAATAGTAGTAACATGTATATAAGATTATTTTCACTGACATAATAAAATCTAATAAAAAAGAAATTTTCTTGATCATAATTTATAATAATCATTTCTCTGTGTTATTATAGTAACAAATACTAAACCATTTGTTTTCTCTCAGTGTACACCGTTTCCTTTGCATGACATTTTTATAAAAAATACACGTTATTTAAATCTGAGTTGAATTTAATGTAGAAAAATCTGGATTTAATGTAAAATAATATACTGCAAAAAATGTTGGATATTTGTAACTATAATCACATAGAGAAATTATTATAAATTGACAAATCAATTGCTTTTTTATTAAATTTTACTACAATGTCAGCGATAATAATCTTATGATGTTACTACTACCATTTTACCACAAAAAATATGGTTGGGGTCAAGAATAACTATAATTTTACCCGAATCAACCATTTTTTCTCTCAGTGTATGAAACGATGAGATTACTCGTGTAATTTCTCATTATTAACTTTATTATGTCTACACGCCGCCATCGAAATTTCTCCCCGGCCCTGTCCCCGAGGTCGTAACTTTCTCAAAGCGAACCTTGGCTCAGATTGCGGGCTTATCTGCGTGGACAATCCCGTAAAACGACACCGGTGATAAACAGAAGCCTTAAAGAAACATCGACGCTATCGCGGTACGTAGGTCGGTCGATCGAGGAAGTCACTTTCATTCGATCGTGAGAAATCAGCCGCACGCAGCGCAATTCTCTTCGCGAAACCGCATTGTCACTGTCAACAGGCACGAATTCGTTTGACTTGTAACCTATCGATGTATCTTTAGCGGCTAATCGAAAAGCAAGACTGTACAGCAAATTGCATGAAACGCAATTTAAAGCCCATTGTACAATAGCCGTAAGAGTATGCAGTAAGACGTAAGCAGTCAGCAAATTGATCAATCCATTATTCTTGGATTGCAAGAATCCCATTGATCAATTAGCTTACTGCATTACATCTTATTGCATATCCTTATAATTATCGTAGAATGGGCTCACTCGAGTCGAAATTTTACCTCATCCTGAACTTTCCAACATCTAAATGTATTCTAAAAAATTAGTGTATGTTTAATACATTTGAAACTGAAGTTCTACTTGGCGTCTCTAAATGACAGAAAACACGCAAAATGCCACTTGTAGGTTCTAAAAAGGGTCTCTCGACAAAGCTGGTAAGTCAAAAAAAGTTGATACAGGTTCCCGAGTGTCAAAGTAGGGGTTAAATGTAGCAATGAGACCGAAAGTAGAAACAAAATTTCAACTCGGGTAGTAACTTCTCAAAAGCGAGCCGTTCTCTCCTGCGCGAGGACCAACAAGAAATCGACCGAACTTCCGCTATTTTCGCAAGTCATCCGTATTGCACGCAGCCGTTGTATCGTTCGACAGCTCTCGAAGCATCGATTGTAGTAGTTTGGCAAAGGTTAACCGGCCTACATACGTTGCGCTAAGCGGCGGTGTGAACGCCGCCGTAAGTAACTCACGCGTTACGCAAACGACTTGCACTTTCGTACTCCTTCTTTTTCTTTTTCTCTCTTCCCACATCATACAAGCACCTACGGGCGGACCGCACTTCCCACTTATACGCGCGGAGGCACTTATCGTATGCGTATTTTTTTCGCGAACGAATCGGCGTTTTACTCGCTGCGAAATTGCGGCCGCATCCTTTTCATACTTTTCTTTTTATTTTAAGGGGTGCAAAGTGAAAAACGTTTGCTTTTATTGCACGCCGTATAATTATAGGATATATATGACACGTGATTACGCGATACACGATATGTAATTATAATTATACGATATGTATGATTCATTGTATGGCTTCTGGCGAACAATTCCGTCGGGCTGTTCCGTGCATTCCTGAGTCGGAGAATCTGGGTTCTGCATTAATCCCGCATAGATCGTCGAAAACCCTCTTACAGGATCAATGAAGAAAATCCCGAGATATAACACTATAAAGGCTACAAAAAGCTGGAGAAAGCATTTTGTTGCCCAAACGAAAATTTAGTACACCAGACCATAATTTAGTTAAAATCACCCAAATGTTTGGTAATAGATAGGTAAATTAAGAATTAGAAAAGATTTAATACAAGTAGAGATAACCAAATATTAAATAATCACTAAATAAATATTTTTTATGCTTTAACAAAACGGTGTTAAATAATCATTTGCAAATTCGAGAGACAATAGTCTCTGTGTTATATCTGAAGATCCTTCATTGATCTATCAAGTTTGACAGAATTTGCGAATTTAACCCTACAGTCGTCGCGCTACTTTTCGAACACGAATCAACGCATGGGATCTTGAGAGACCTCAATATAAAAAATTATTTTATATCTTTTATATTGAGAACTTATATATTAACTTAAATATTTTCTTTGTTTAATTAGATTTTTGGGTTCATGTAAAATATAAGAAAAAACTATTTTGGATATAATATTCTCTTAAAGACTCCATGCGACGACTGTAAGATTAATATAGAATTAAAATTTCGACTCGAGTTTATAAGAAGCTGAGAGTTTCCGCGAAACACCGAGTGTCATCTCGTAAGAATCTCATTCGGCGCGATCACCAAAGAAAATTTATCTTCACTCGACGGAACATAAACGCTTCTATCTCACTCAGCGCTCGACTCCCGTAATTGAAATCGGGCGGGAAATAAATCGGGATTATTACACACGAGGAGAGTATCACGCGTCGACGAACGAAAGCTGCGCTCGTCAGCTCCAATTTAACGATCATTATTCGTTTGGTCCGCTATCCGCTACCGAGCGCAGTTTAGTTTATTATTGGAGTGCGAAAATATCGCGCGCATAATATCCGGCCTAAATATTTTCATTAGTAGACTTTATACTGCCGAGGGAGCGTTAGCCAAACACCCTTCTAACCACCCTTCCATTTTCAATATTCTTTATTATAAATGCGTTTTAATTCGAAAAAAAAATCTCAAAATATTCGATTTTAAAAGTGTAATGGGCCGCCAACGAACACGAAACGCCAAACCATCGAGTGTTCTACTTACGAAATTAATTGGATATTTAATTACAAACATTTTAATATTAATACGATAGATGTGCGATAAATTCACGTATATTACGTTATACAATGCATTATGTTATATACATTGAAAAAAAAATTCATATGAAAAGATTCCATATTCCATGTGATCATAATTACTAAAATATTTAATCATATGCGTATTATTTAATCAGATGCAGTTGTCAACTGTCACAGTGTATTCACAGTTTTTTTCAGTATATGAATCTCGAAAATGTTACGAGGTTGTGTTCTGTACAGCTTAAGTCATTTAATCCAAATATTAAACGAAAGATGTATCTTGGATGTTTCGAGCATGACTCGGCTAATTTAAAGTTTTACAATTTGCGAGCGTAAAATTCGTCGACGACATTCTCACGATTGGATCAGCGAACGACTAATCTGGAAAACTTTCCGACGTTATTTCGACGATCATTCGTCATCGGGACAACCCTCACGAAATTTCCCCGTCTAAAGTGCTTAAATCTGACTTAGAAGACAACTATTCGAAAGGAATGAGGATAGCGGGAACGGTTAGGCTAGGCTAGATATATTTAACCTCTTCGCTGCACACACGGTTCGCAAGGAGCAACACTTGCTCTTCGCGATTTAAATAAATGCACGTTCCGGATACCGGTCATTGTTTCGACGCGGCTTGTGCGATTACTTGAGCGACTTTCTCGACGTAGACGAGCCAACTGTTATGAGAACTTAGCCAAGATTTAGTCTGGATCCAAGGTAAAAGTATCAATTCCTGGACACGTATTTAATCCTGGATATGCTCATTGTTTTGATCTTTAAATGCAAATATTTAGATCTTTAACGTAGAATATACAAAGTGAGAGTCAATAACTATTGCTATCTTGAATATCTTCGACGCAAGGAACAAAAGTGATCTTTAGATTTTTGAAGTAATTCTGTTTGAAAGAAAGCTCATGACGGTTACGTTTTTTGAAAGGAATAAATTCAGAGATCTGAAAGACCTTTGTTTTTTGCTTCAAAGGTATTTAGATGACAATAGTTATTGATTTACTCTGTAAATGTATATATACGCTCGGGGAACTGAAGTCTGAAATGCAACTTGCGGAGCCGGAGGTAATATTTCCCCTTCTATACACCATTCCTTTGCAATCGACATCATTCGGTTGGACATCAATGAAAGGAAAGCTCGAACAAATTGATGTCTCTTCTTCTGTGTTTACAAAGTGCCTAAGCAAGTACTTAAGCCGCGACACTAGCGGCGCGAAATCGAACAATACGACTTTTAATATCGCGCTTTGTAAACACAGAAAAGGAAACATTAGCAGTCACTTGCTTCAAGTTTTCTTTTCATTATTTCGCTAGGTGATGTGCAACATGTCGGCTCTTAGTCAAGTCAAACGTGGCCGCATTATTGGGATGTGGGATAGTAATGTCGCTTGACTTCACTTTCGGAGATCAAAAGCGGCCATAATATCAACATTGTGCTGGATCCAACCTTCGGAAAGCGGTTTTCGAAAATTTGAAAAAAATTTCAAATTTCAAAAAGCGGTTTTTAAAATTTTGATAATGTTATTGAAGGAACACGAAAACTTTCGATTTTTTTAAATTCGCGAGCATCTAACAAAACCTACCCAAAAGTTCGATATCTTTCTAATTTGGTACAAATGTATAAGTACAAAAAATATTTAGGTCATATTTTTTCATTTTGATCCACTTTGAATTTCACGGGCAATTTATAACTTTTTAATGTTCTCACTTCTATCATCAACAAGTGCAACGAAAATGCATAAGAAATAAAATTAAATACAAGATACAGGCGTTTTTGGTTTGCTGATTATGAATATGAAGTTAAAATAGGTATGTGTAAAGTGTAAAATTATTTATATAAATAATAAAATGTTTAAACAAAACATGTAAAAAGTTAAAAGAAAATTATTTATACAAGTAATTTTTCAGTTTGGCCGAGATTTGAGCCATTTTTGACTAATTTAGCATAGATTTGAAATATTTCGATTGGAATCTCGGCTAAAGAAACTTAGAATGATTCGTGTCTCATCTATGCCGATTTTGTTAAAATTTTAATTAAAATTGCCGGATTTCTCTCTCTTTCTCTCGGTTTAGCCGAGATTCAAACCATTTTTGACTAATTTAGCACAAATTTAAAATACCTCGGTTGGAATCTCGGCTAAAAAAATCTAGAATAGTTCATGTCTCTTAGCTATGCCAATTTTGTTAAAATTATTTAACTATATCTTCTTGTATTCCATTTTACTTCTTATGCATTTTCGTTATACTTGTTGATGATAGGAGTGAGAACATTAAAAAGCTATAAACTGCCGGTGGAATTCAAAGTGGGCGAAAATGAAAAAATATGACCGAAATATTTTTTGTACTTCTACATTTGTGCCGAATTAGGAAGAAATTAGAGTGTACCTTTTGGATAAGTTTACTTGTAAGCCACGCTGACACTCGCAAGTATGCGAAATCAAACAATGCGTCCTTTGATCTTACGCTTTGTAAACACAAAAAAAAAGTATCAATATGGTTCGAGCTTTTCCTTCATTGACGCCTAATCGAATGATCACGTCTGAAAGGAAATAGCGCGTAATATATTTTATATAAAAATATATTTTTTACATAATTCAACGAAAAAATGTATGTTCTTATTATTCAAAAATAATCGTCATAACACACACCCACATATAAAATACATTAATACAAATAACTTATTATCGTTAACACTACGTAATTTTGTTTGAAAATCTACCTGTCGAATGTAAAGATATTTTCCAAACAAGAATCTTTTTTTTTCTGCGGACGTCTCGCGCTTCGGAGCAACTCCTTCGTGGGGACTTTGCCACCGGTGGCGAATGTATCGAAACTTGCGACATTGAATAAATATTTCGAGCGAGGTCCACCTTTGTCAACCTACACAAATTGATTTGATTCGGGAAAGGCCCGTAGCACTCATGTCGTCATTGACATCGATATCGAAACGTAGGCACCGTGTGAGTCACGGACCGCGACAGCTGTCTCCTATTTTCTGATTCAGCAATTAACGGCCGTCTGTTGCAACTCCGCGAACGCGTAGTAGGATGCACTTCCGTCGCTCGGACTTTCGAAATGAATAATACAGAGGCACTTGTTGCGCATTCGCGTGTAAAAAAAGAGATACACTCCCAAACTACCCGCAGGACTCTCTCACGAATACGCGGAGAGAAGCAGCGACGATTAATCGCGGATGCAGCAACATGATTAATTGAAAGCGGTGTTCTTTAACGAGCGGCTCCGGGTTCAACGAGCTTTGGGATTCTAATTCCGGAAGTTATCGCGACTTTGAGATTTGACGAGCGACGGGGAGAGCCGAAATCGTGAACGAGCGAGAGCGCGCGCACGCGAGTGCGTACGTGAGCCGCCTAAAGCGAAGGGGTACTGCAGCGATAAAAATAGCCTCTGAAACGTCGCGAGGACCCTTTCGCCGCGTCTACTAAGCGCGTAAGTGGCGTCGAGTGGTTGACCAGTCGGTCCGAAGTGCATACACTCGCTGCGCTCGCGTTTAGAGAGCCTCTTATCGAGGCGAAGAGCGAGCAGCGAGGACAATGTGCCAGCGAGACCGCGGAGAAGACCGCTTCCTGGACAACAGAAGAGAGGAAAAAGAAAAGAGAGTACCGGTCGATACGCTCTCTCGTAACGCAATTGCGTAAGTATCGACTCGTCGCCTCACCTCGCCGGAGGAGGAAGGGCGGCCCGGAGGCGCGAATGCGCTCGCGACTATTTCGGATCCGTTCAATTCGTGCCTCCGACGCGCGATCCCGGGGCCCCTCTTCGGAAGAGAGACAGACGAACGAACGGACGGACGAGCGAGCGAGAACTCGCGCCGTCTCGCGCGTACAACCAACGAACGAACGGTGCGACTCGTGTCCCGGACTTTCACTCTGATCTGTTACGCCTCGACGATATACGCCGAACAACGGCGCAATCTCCTCCTGCCGCGTCGTTTATTCCGCAACGATCATGATCCGATTTCTGTGTCCGACCCAGAGAGATGCGACGCGACTGATTACCGTGATTGTTCGATGCGATCAAGATCATATGAAGACACTAATAAGATAAAAGTACCAATGTACCTAATTCTGGACATTATTATTACTTTGGTCTTTATATATAATCTTAGAACCTTAAATGTCAAAAAGTTATGTAAATTCTAAAAATGAGTAGATTTTACCGAATACATTTTTATTTGCTCATAAAAATGATTAAGTCCAATGCTCTTTTCTTTAATCGGCATAGAAAATATCAAGGAATATGGATCCATTATCAAAGCACCAGTATATTTTCCTTCAGCTTATAGCCAAGGGAGAAGGGGACTTAATTTATAATTATATTCCTTAATCACATGCATCCATCCATACCTTATTTCTACCCATCTTATTAATATCCCTATAGTTAGAATCTCTCTCTAATTGACTTTATAATATCTCGTTACCTAAATGTTCTTGTAATCTCCTTTCACAATCTTCTTAATTTTCACTTAACCTCTACACTACTTATATCTTCTCCCTATCTATCATGTCTAATTACGCTTTCCTATTTCACTCAACGAGTATACCATCCTCATACATAATATTTTAAACTTCCTTTCTTTCTTTCAGCTGTACACGCCTATCTCTTTCTCTTCCTATCCGATCTTTTCACTTCTCGCTATCTTTTCGCTTCATCCTTTTTTCTCTAATTTTTTTCTATATCTTGTTAGTTTCATTACTCTACTTTATATTTTATATTACTAACTCTACGAAATGATTCCTCTGCTTTTTCTTCACTTCCTATATGTCTCCTTCAGCTTACTCCAAGAAGGAGTTTTCCATATCCCATAATCTTTCTCTTATTCTCTGCACTTCAGACTTCTTACTTGCATAACATCTGTCCCATCCAACCTTTGCATCATCCTTCTTCGGTATACCTTTACTTTCTTATCCCACCCAGTAACCCAACCTTTTCTCTTTTCTTTTTGTACCCTCTGCTTCGTTCATTCCTTATGTACTTCTGTCTTCTATTATTACCTACTATACATTTCCACTATCGATAATTTCCTCTAATTTACCAAACTAATTTAACCTCGCCTGTATTACTTACACTACTTTAACTACCTGTTCCTTATGACGCCATAACCTCTATTACTTATACACTTTTTCCCGTCCTGAATTCTGCTTTCCTACCTAACGCCTTGTTCACCTTTATTCACACATTATCTACGCATTCATTTCTATATAATTTTGCCCCTCTGATCTCCATACTTAATTTAAAATAATTCCAAACTCACACACTACGTTAATCAAGCATCCACACACTCTCACGTCATCTAATCAAGTCCGAATATGGATCTAATAAGGTTCTTGCGATTTAATGAAGTTAAAAAAAATTATAATGAAACAATATATAAAATATATATTTTTAAAAATATTTAAATAATTAGTTTGGGTAAATTTCACCCATGTCTAAAATTCTAGGGTTAAATACGAATATCTAAATTTATGTTCTACATTGAATATACGTATACATTCAATATGTGTACATTGAAAAGAAAGATATTTATTTGCGCACAATGGGTTTATTTAAAAAAAATAATATACTAATCTATCATATCATATACTAATAAATATAAATAAATATACTATATAAAATAGATATCTATCTGTATGTTTCCTATTAACTCCTAAACATTTCGACCGATCTGGACGAAGTTTTGCATAATTGATCTCTAGAACTTTGCGGAAAATGTAGGCTATATAAAATCTGGACACTCCATTCCCTCTCCCTGATTTCATCCTCTTGACACTTTGTAATGATTTAAGTGTCCTTAATATAAGAAGCTTGGGCAACGTTGGATAGTTTAAATTAGTATAAAATATCTTTCAAACAAGAGAAAATATATATATATTTTTAAAACCTAGCTTTTTATCAAAGCAATTATTTATTCTATTTAAATAAATCTGATACTTTTATCTCGTGACATACACGTTGCACTTGGAATCTAGCATCCACTGGACAGCGTCGCGTAACAGTATTTAATGTTAATGTCGCGCATAAAATCCGCAATAAAACTCGATGTCGGCCGTTAACAGTGGATGATATCTATGATCGTGCGTGAGTGCGTGCGTGCGTGCGTGCGCGCGCGCGCTGCGTCACGTTCGCAATTTCGTCGTGACGCGTCATCGATCCATTAGGCATATTAATTGCCTCTGGCGGACTACCAATCGCGGCCGGTATTTTATTGCGAATACACGCCTGCGCGTATTCGTGCCGTAATTGGTTTTTTGCCTCGGCGTAACTTCTCCTCTCCTCTCCTCTCCTCTTTCCCTCCTTGCCGCTCTTTCGGATTACAAGCAACGGGGCCCTATAGATCGGGTCCGGAGGGGGCGAAAGGGTGGGATACGCCACCGCTGCGCACTCTCAGGTGTAGGGCCCAGGTACAAGATTCACGACGGCGGAAAAGGGCGAGAGGGAGAGAGGCCAGTCGGGGAGCGGAGAAATTTATCGCTGCGAGCCAGACACCGGAGCTAAAAATATGGGCAATTAAAAGCCCGCGCATTCACGTGCGCGGTCACGTAGCGAAACTTTAAGGGCCAGCGTATCTCGTGCCGTGACAAATCCGGAGAAAAATGCGTCCACCCGGGCTTTCCTCGACTGTTCCCTCCCCCTCCCCCTTCTCTCTCTCTTTGTCTCGTGAATATGAAATATCTTGGCGTGCCGATGAGCTGACGTTTTAAAAGGTTTTATCTGACTGTTCTAAATGCTCTCGAAAGAAGAGACGAGAGGAGAGGGAAGTGGGGATAAAGCGTCTTAACTGCTCGGAAGACGATCATGTTAATGTAAGCCGATGTTACGAGCAAAACGCCTCTACTATGCGTGAGATAATGGAAACGCCAAGTGAATGTATTAAAGAATGTCCTAATGTGGGGTATACTGAGAAAAAGAAGAGCAGGTAGATCGACAAAGTCGGCGATTATTCAGAGAAATGTACTTGTTGAACAAATTACGCGTTAGCGCAACAATAAGTTGCGTTGATACAGTTACAAAATGGCAATCATTAAATAAATGAGTCAATTAGTGATTCCCATCATAACAACTATATAATTCGTTTAACCTAACTAAACGTTTGCTTGAGCGAATTTTCTTGACACAAGGTGACTGACACAACGTGGTCTTCCCACTCGTGCGCAGATAAACTCATCAAACTGAACTAGAAAGTCCTGTAGCATTTTGCAAACAACCACAATAAATATTGAGGTATTGAAGATTGTAAAGATTTGAAGAAAATTAACGAATAAGCGCATGTGATGAACTCTTTCGGCAAAATCTCATCCAAGAGATGTCTAAATCTATTGATATTTTCTGGTAACGGCATTGTCGATTAATTTTCTTTAAAATAATTGACAAATTAGTGATCAAAATTAATCAATCGTCATATATATAATTACAAATTTAATTGATTGATGAAATTAATATATAATCAATCACATCAAAGTTTGATTAATAACTAATGTCATTAGTCGAAGAAATTACTCCTCCCCTCTCCTCTCCTATCATCATTAATATGACAATTCATTTATTTTAATTATCGATCTGCCGATTATTCTAGTAAAAAAAGATTTTTCATCATATAATGCACAGTACTGTCGTCCTTGCCAAAATATCATCACATTCAAACATCAAGATTCAAACATGTTGGATGAAACTTTGCCTGAAAAAGCTCGTTCCGCCGTATTACGCGTATCCACTAATTTTTTTTAAATTAAAATCTCAAGAATTATCGCGATTGTTCGCAAAATAATAGGATTTTCTCGTTTAGTTTGACGAATGGCATTTGCACACGAGCGCGGACGTACACATTGCACCGCAGCAGCCTGTATAGTCATCATCGTTAAACACTTTTAAGCGACATATAATATACGCCGCACTGAGAGGAAGCGTTCGTACAAATGGCAGCTCGGCTTTATTTCCCTCGTGCGGAGCCGGTGATCGAATTTCCATCAGAGATCTCTTGGAAGTCGCGTACACGCGATGCATCGGGCAAGATGAAATATCGCGCGATGAATTATAAATAGTATATATTATGCGCGTATAACCAGCGATGATCAATGGCACATGCGTCGGGATAACGACAATGTGGAACCGATTCGTAATACGGACGCGCAATAAATCGCAGATTGCCGCTCTTTCGGTACGAACCGCGCGAGCGAGCGCAGCGTGGCGCTTTTGCCAAGTAGGGTTAAACGCGACCGCGGCACTGGCACATGTTTTCAGAAGCAATAGCGGCGACTTCGTCGTGGCGGATGATTTACGAGTGAGGTGCCGCGCGTTAGGGCCCGAATTTGCGCGTAGTGACGACGAAGGAGAGAGAAAAAAAAGGGAGAAAAAGGGGAAGAAAAGAGGAACACAAGCGAGTATTACTTCCTCGGCACACCGGGGCCGGCCGTAAGCGGCGAGGCCGGCGGTGATAATCCCCCGCGATTCATGTGGGTTTAAGGGTCAATCGATAAGCGGCGCAAATATTGACACCGGCTTTTATCGGCGTGCGCAAATCTTTGGGCGGCGCGCGGCCCGTGATTTTCCCCGGCGCTTCTTATTAGCCGACGACGCTCGCGAAGAGATTCGTTTTCCCGTCGCCGTATTTAGCGCTAAAACTTTAATGACTCCGCCCGACTCCACAGCGCCGACCGCGTGTTGACGCTCGACGTTGACACTCGGCATTAGAGAGCCTTGAAGTAAGACGGCTAAGTTTAGCGCGTAAATGAATCCAAGTGAAGACAAAGAGATACGGATCAAAGCGGACGGAAACAGTATCGCGAAGTTCCGCGTCTAATGAGGTCAGCGGCGCGGACAACTGCCCTTTATCGTGTCCCCTCCGGTCGCATACGCAAATGAAAGTCGCGCGGATAGCAATCGATAGATACAATCGACATATACGTGATCGCGCCCGATGACCTTAAAGGACACCTCTACTCGTGCGTTCATTAAACGTCCCATCGTTCCCGTACGCGTCAAGAGCCCGCTATTATTTCGCGAGTGTGACGTGTTCACGATACCGGACATCGATCGTGATGCCGGATATTATTGACCTCACGGTTCATCGTGCCTGTGACTTGATAATGAACTTCTATGCTTTGGATTTCTTCCAGAGATAGGGCAGACCGGGCTATTTGGCCTCCTGAGTAAGTTAGCGAAACCGATTTCTTACTGTACCTTAACAGATTTCAGAATCAAGCCAGCAGGAATTTCAAAACTACCTTTGACGTGTTTGAACATCTTGCTTGCTTAATTTTGTAACTTGTTAGAAAATACTAGAATAACTGATTTTGCCGACTTACCCCGATAGCAGATTTAGACCTGGTCTC
Source organism: Odontomachus brunneus (assembly GCF_010583005.1). Lineage (NCBI taxonomy): Eukaryota > Metazoa > Arthropoda > Insecta > Hymenoptera > Formicidae > Odontomachus > Odontomachus brunneus. The sequence goes on from NW_022639606.1 coordinate 656,267, forward strand.
CCCTATTTCTAAATATAAAGTATACACAGAAAGAGTATTCTGATTTAGAAAATAACTTTGTTTTTGTGACACATTCAAATGATAATCTTCAAATGAAATTGCATTATACGAAGATAAGTCAATTACATCAATACATTTTATGTGTAATTCAACAAAGAAAAATATATTATTATTCAAAAATATTTTTTATGAAGGAAAAGCATAAAATATCTCGGATTGTGAGTATGATGTTTTTAAATGTCGGAAGAAGATCCAAGTAAAATTATAACATTATTGAAATTCAAGACTTAAAAATTCTGTTAACAAAGTTATATATCGTTGCTTATATGTGAAACAATAATTGTTCATTTGAATACATCAATTTTAAGTAGATACAGGAACTTGAGTGTTACAATAGATACTTAAAAATATCATATCCTCAAATTCAATATTTTATGCTTTCCATTAATGGAAATTATTGTTGAATAGTAAGAACATAGATTCTCCTTCGTAGAAAATCATATACTTCTACAAATAACTTATCTTCATTTAAGGTGTTTCATGAAAGCAATGGTTTACTCCTATGGTTCCTCTAGTCAGAGTTAGGACAAAGCCGATGGATTCCTAATCGGTCTGGATCTTGTCCGCCATTTTCAGCGATGATGTAAGTGAGAGTGAAAGAGAAGCTCTAACATAGAAATGACGAGGGCACGCTGCAACTATTCTCTCACTCACTTGCTCTCTACAAAGGAGAAACAATGTCCCAACTCTGACTTGAGGAACTCTATTCTATTTGAACAAAGAAAAACTTGCAAATTTAAATTTAAGACTTAAATTTAAAATTTAAACTTTTTAAAAATTTAATTTGTTAGTACGTCGAATAAATGTGTTTTACTTTTCAGATGTTTCTTCTCTCAGTGTACGCGTCTACTTTTACCTCCGTCTGGTTTGCGCGTTTTACGCGATGGAAATTCACGGAGAACTATCCGCAGGGTTAACGGACGCGCGGAATTTTCGTAGCATAGACTCGCGAGGGTCGAGAGCGCGCGCTTTCGTGTGGCGGCGCGGGTCGGTCGGCTAAGATCGATTGTCGTACTGCGACACTAGTGTTGAAGTTGGCATAACTCAGCGGTGTGCGCTCCCGGCCGTCCCTGAAATCGAACTTCGAGTCGCCAAAGTCCTGCCAGATTCCCTTCAACGACACCGCTGTTGTCCCGCGAACGGTCGTGCCGTGAAAAATCCCGTTTTGCATTCCGACCGGCATTTGTTGGCTCCGGTGACGTGTAAGCATCGTCAGAATTCATAGTTGTAAACTGCGGTTATTGATAATTGACGTTGTTAACAGCCGAGAGAGCGTGGAAACGCAACCCCGCATTTAATTGCCGACTCAAGAGCACGAACAGTGGCTTTCGCCGCGATGGGAATGCCGTCTGCTGCAATTACGGCAGTTATACAGAAATTGCGGTTATTGACGACTTGCGCTTATTAAGATCGCCGGATCGAAACGGAAGGAAATACAAACATCGCGGTACGTTACACCCCTCACTGTAATGGCGGCTGTTGGCTATTAAGATACACCATTGAATATTCTGACAATCTGCAATTATTGCTTACAGGGATGATATCACGGGACGATTCGGTCGCGGCAAAAATTCGCGTAATAATATGTGCGCGTGCGGAGAGAGGAATCGTCTCGTGCACTACGTATCACGTAATAATATATAATACGTATGAGAGAGAGAGAGAGAAAGAAAGGGGAAAGAAGTTGAACCGTGTCGTCGGAGTCAACGTACGCCGCCGGGCAAGCCCTACTTCCTCAAGACGTGTTAAGGGCTCGATGAAGACTTCGAGTGCACGCGCATGAAGACATACTTTGAGCAGGCTATAATTTGCCCTTTTCTTTTCTCTTTTCATTGTCTCTCGTGTCCGCAGGAAGTAACGAGGTACGAGGGAAGAGCCCCGCGCAAAGAAAGCGTCCGTACGGGCCGTATTACAGCCGTACTTCTTGTAATGCTGATTCCATTCTTAGTGGCACTTACGATTACATATCACGCGAGACACGCACAATTCTGCGGCCTCTCGGCGAGCCGCGCAGGACGCAGCTGCTAGCAACTAGCGTTGTTATTCAAGCGGGGTGACCGCGCGCGCGGCTTCTACGTTTGCACGCGGTCCGATACGCAGCCTGGAAAAATCTCGGGTAAACCGCGACCGAAGGAAAACTGGCCATCGCGGGGGAGGCGGGAAAGCCCGTTGAAAATGTCGCGTTACATCACGCCGGCGGCTCGCCCGCTCGCAGATCGTCGATCATCGATTCGCGATGACTTTCTCGTGGAGATCGAGACGCGGAAACGCGCTTATCTCGCCGCGCGATCGTCGACGACAACGACGACGACGACGATGATAATGGCAGTAATGATAATAATTGCATAATAATCATGCGATGTCGTCGAGATTATTCGCGCGTCTTTTTATGCCGTTGAATCTTTGTCGTCGTGACATATTCCACCGATATTATATTCCTTATGAATATAAGAGATTTGTGCGAAATCACGCTGTACCATTCAATAGTTGTGCTCAGCAGAGAAAGCTGCTTTGTAATTGTTGTAAAATTCACGAATCTCATTGATGCTCTTAATCTTGAATCTAAGAACATATATGCAGAAAAAGCGAACCTTTTTATTTGAAAAATAACTTTATTTTTTACATCTTAATTCTTGAATGTGATTAACGTTACACGAAGCTAAGTTGTAAGAACATATTTTATACGATTCACCGAAAAAGAATGTGATCTCATTATTTAAAAATAATTTTCATGAATGGAAAGCAGAAAATACTAGATTAAGAATACAATGTTTTCAAATATTGGAAGAAAATATCATTATCATCAAAATAATCATATTGCACTTTTTATAACTGTTATGATATACAGATAAAATTATAACATTGTTGAAATTTAAGACTTTAAAAGTCTTCTAAGTAAAATTGTCTTCTTACTTATATATGAAACACACAATTGTTGAATATATTAGGTTAAAGTAAATATTAATTTTTTTTCTTTGTAGCAGATTTGCAAATTTGTAAATTGATTTGTAAATTGCAAAGCAGCTTGCTTTGCTGAACACATCCCTTCAAAAAAGTCAATAGTTCTTTTTATTCTAAACTCTTTTTTATCAATGAAAACGTCTTTAAATATAACTTATAAGTTGATTGACTTATAAGTACGTTTAGGAACATCTTTATCGACAAAAATGTTCAGAAAGAACCAAGTCTTTTGTAGCGAGCATTAAAAAATTGTCAAATTTAATTGCGGATTGTCAGATTTAAGTCGCGACACATTATATTTCAAGTATAAATATAAAGAATTCCTACGAAATTATACTTAACAATGGTTTTCAATAGCTATAAAGGGAAAGTTGTTTTATAACTATTGTAAAATTTGAGACTCTGGTGTATGTTCTTAATCTCAGCTGAATCTAAGAGCATACACTGATTAGATTCACGGATTTAAAACATTTTTCTCTGCTGAACATCCCTTCAAAAGAATTTTTTAATCGATAAGAATTCCTTTAAATGTGACTTATAAGAAATACTTTTACAGACTTCTGATTGGCTTGTAAGCACGCTTAGAGATACTCTCATATCGATAAGAGAGACTTGTATTGATTGTATATTGACACAACGTGATAAAAATTTCGAAAGTGAGTAAATTCACTAAGTATGTGTTGACCAATGAAATTGTCAATCTTCTAGTAAATTCGTACCTTATTTTCGCCAAATAGTGTACACAATCGACTCCCTGAATAAGGATCAAAATCTTTTGTGTAGCGAGCATTAAAAAGTTCATTTGACATTCGCGAAAGCAACGCCAGCATTTTCGTGGTAATGCATCGTCGCGACGGAAATGTCAGAGCCACGGCACAGCTCGAGCACGTCGCATGCGGGAGAGAGCGCGATGGTTTTAACCCGGAATCGAAAAGCCCAGCCTTATTTCGCACGATAGCGAGCATCTTTTTCTTTGTTGCGACACTTTTGCCCGCGTTGCACACGTGTGAAAAGCCAGCGAGCGCGGCCGTTCCCTTTCGTCACGGCGTACACATTAGCGAGCCGCACCGCGAGAGAGCTTTTATCGCCAATGGTATACGCGGTATCCCAAAACCGCCGGATGTCCTTTTCACTACAGTCGCCACAGTCCGTCCGACAATATCGCTTTTATCTCGGCGAGAATACGGCAGGACACCGAGGCCTTTCAGCAATTAACGAAGGAAGCAAAGAGCTGGTCACAATATTGCGAACTTCGCGACACGGAAAAAAATAATTTGCTGCAGCAGCAAATTAATTTGTTACATATTGACAGTTAAATGTAATTCACTGTGTTAGCTATTTTTTCTTTGCTGCAGGAACCTATTTTCTTGCTATGATAATAGGAAAATCTGCTCCTACAGCAAGAAAAGAGGCTAACGTAGCAAATTTGTTACAGATGGACAATTAAATATAATTTACTGCTTTAACTACTTTTTGGTTGCAGGAGCATTTTTCTTGTTATCATAGCAAGGAAATTGACTCTTGCAGTAAAGAAAAAATGGCTAATACATCAATTTATGTTTGGTTGTCCATATATAGTAGATCTTTTTTTTCTGTGAAGAAGAGAAACAAACAACAGAATGGCAAAATCATATTTCTCCCACGCATTAATTTCAAGTGAGAATTTTCCGGCACAATTTTGACTCCAGGCTCGGTACAAGGATTGTATAATAAGTAATTTCGAATTTTTCTGGTAAAATTAAACGAACGTATCTTTATATCGCTATAATTGCACGAAGTAAGGTACACGCCATTTTGATCTATGATCTCCTGCATCTTCCTCCTTTCACAAAGTTATAACGACATAAAGATATAATACAGCTTCATTTAACTTGAGAAATCCGAAGTTACTTACTAAGCAACCCAATATAATGTGAATTATTCACAGACATTGATTATTCAAATGTGGATCTTTTCCCTGAGGATCAGTGCCCGAGAATGTAAACATTTTCATTTGCATCGAAGCTGTTGTGTTTATGTCAATTCCTCTTTCTCGTTTGATACCTTGCCAGGTAGACTTTCATAATTACCACGACGTGAGACAATCGGAAATTTTAAAATTCTTTTAGTTATATTTACAAAGTAAATATACTGTCTTTGAATTAATTATTAAATTTATATCACACAATTATGTTTTTTATCGTATAATGCGGCAACAAATTTATTAAAAGTCACACTCAAATTTTCCTATTACACGAACTTTCTCCAATTTTCCTATTTAACATGACATATTACTCGGAACATATTTTTATCATTTTTTGTATTTCTGTTTTGTCATCCCATGTGATGAATATGATTGCAACGTACTCAGTCAAAAAGAGACTCAATATTGCTGAATTTCGTGATTTAATATACTTAAAGTTGATATATATAAAGCTTATATACTTCCGAGTCTATTGGGGTTATTTATGGATTTTTTTGCGATCTCTACGCGGCGCGCGGTTGACAGGTGTATGTACATCAATGACCTCTAATTTGACCGAACGAACGGCGCCGGGACACGTCACATAAAGGACCACGGAAATCATGATAAATGATGACGCGAGTAGATATTGTAGTATCGGGAAAAAGCCGTAGCGCACAAATAGATAGAAACATTCCGTGACGATAAGATCTCAACAGACAGACTGTGCGGAGACGGCTTTCGCTGCCACGAAGACGGCGAATCACCGCGGAGGGAGGAAGTAGGCGAATCGCGTTTCGTGATAAAGCGGTCGATGACAGCTCTTACAGCCGATCACGCTAAATGCGGATTTAAATGCCGAGAGCGTTGGTCTCTTGGCCGGTCGGGATTGCTCGAAGAAGTCGAAAAAACAACGCGGATATCACGCTCAGTCTCGCTCATAGCAGTTCGCAAGAGCCGACTATCCGGCGTCTATTCGAAAACTAATTATTAGCGCATTTACTGTCTTTATCAAAATTTAATTTTCGAAAAATCGTAAAATGGACAGCCCTCGACACATTGGTGCAAGTCGCGAATGTATATATATGTATATAATATTATATACGTGTGTATATGTATATAATAATACAGCTTGGCCTGCCCATTCCCGTGAACTGGCAGTTTCCCTCGGTTCTGACCGATTGATTATTCGATTGTTCCTATTTATAAGCGAATCTCTCTTATTTATCGCGATTGGCCGTAAATTCGTTCCGGCGTAGAAAAACGGTGGCGTAACCGGAGAGGCGAACGGAATTATTGGATCGACAGCATGAGCAGAGAAGCATAACCTGTCTTGCCTCCTTTCAGAAAGATGCTTGAATTCTAATGGCCGCGCACAGCCGGCATTGAAAATCGTGTCGTGACCCGATAGACCGTAGATAACCGGTGCAAACGCGCCAACTCATTCGATACCGCGAGAGTTTGGACGCGCTCCAACGGCAGGACGCGGTTGTTTTTCCTTTTTTCCGCGAGCACATACATCAAGATAGACAGAGGTATATATGCACACACACATATATATATGTATGTGTGTGTGTGTGTGTCGGCATAAACACTATCTTGAAAATCTGTCGCGTCTCAATTTTTCGCACGAGATAGCGCATGATCACAGTTTGAACGTTCGAACGGCTCAATCGGAGGGACCGGTGCACGACGGGAATTGTCGCCATTTGCATTTTGAAAAACGCCGATCTCGCGCCCCCGCGACCGACCGGCAAACTGGCCACCGATTTACCGCTCGGCGAGGCCTGGCCGACCTTCACGAGGACGCCAAACAATCCCCGCGCAACAACAGTCCCTCCGATCGTCCTCTAAAATCGCCAGCCGGCGAGCCGCGTTCGCTCACGGTGGTGTACGCCGGTCAATGTGGCGTCAGTTAGGTACATTGTGCACGTACTCACCATGCAGGAGAGATTCGCGTCGGCGTTGCGGCCGCGTGCTGGGACGATCCACCGCGGTAGAGGAGCCGTTGAAAATCCAAAGGGTATCTCGAGGTCCGGCCGGATCCCCGTGGTGGTGGCCGCTTTCGCCTCGGATCAAACACCTCCGGGCAGACTGACGGATGGATGACAGACGGAAGGACGGATGGAACGCACGTACGGTCGGTCAGTCAATCCCGGAGAACAGAGGAAAGGACGAGGAGTCTCACTGAACGCGAGCCGGTTTCGTCGCGGTAGGATTCGGCGTGAGCCGCGGTGAGAGACGACGGCAAGAAGCGAACGGTGCGCGAGACGAACGAACGAGCGGCCGAGCGCGACAACGCGAGCACTGAACGTACCGACCGACCGTGCGACGCGCGGGTTCAGCGGCCGACTGAAAGGATGCAGGCGCCGCTGCCTGCCATGGTGCCCCCTCGTGGACTCGCACGCAACCCCCACCACCGCGCGCGCCGTGGCGAGAGAGACAAAGCGGCTGCGCGCGCAACTTCGCATTTTTTGACCCTACACTACAGCAGCTCTCCCCGCGGCCGGCCGCGGCACCCCTCCTTCGCCATCCCTTAGGCTCGATTCACCACGAGCGAAGGCACTGTTCGTGTGTGTGTGCGCGCGATTGGCGTGCATACGCGCACGCATACAAATCATCGGTGAGTGTGTGCGCGTAGGAGGCGAGAACGCGCGGGCGCGCCACCGGAGTCCTTAGCCGTGCTCTCTCGTCTCCACGTCGAAACGTGGAGAAGAGGGAGTCGTCGCAGTCCCTTTTTATAGGTCGCGCGGAAGAGAGAGACTGTCGCGCGGCTTCCGTAGAATTCGTGCACTCTCGTTGGAAGCGAGGCAGGGATAAAGTGTGCGGTCTCTACTTATAGAGCGAGTCGCCGAGGGCGCCGAAATTCGGCTCACGTCGCGGAATGGTCGGCGAGCAGCGTCGATTGATCCATGCGAAAGGACACGGGGGGGAATTAAATTCCGCGCGAAAGCAGATGTTGCCCTTTGCCGATGGAAATAGAAAACGTGACTCGATAACGTCGCTCGTTGTCGATCGAGCATCTTGTTGCAGAAAACGTGTAATCTACCTCGAATATGTACTTCAGTACAGTGTTCAAAAAACACAAACTGACAAATTTACAGCATAGGCGATAAAAAAAGAATTCAAAATAAAGGCCCTTATTTCGTGTCTCTCTCCTTTAGCATGACGTGTTTGTTTCAATAAATTTAACATATTTTAACTGTTCCATATATATCGTTAAGTTAAACGTAACAACACTTAAAACACATTTAAGTGATTCTCAATAAAGCCTAACCTCATATCACCAACTTTCCGTATACGGAGATATCATAAAAAACTCTTATTTTCGTGATACACTAAACATTTTATCCGCGCATTTCTCTATTAATAAGGGAAAGTGTCTTATTAACGAGAAAACGCGCGAAGATCGAGATAAATTTCTGGATACCGTCTCACCTGTTTACGGACAGTATCGTTCCGCTATTGCGAGGAGAATCTCACCGCTCTTCGGCACAATGTCGTGCACAGCCGAACGCAAAAGCGCGTTTTTTTCCACGGGCGAGAAAAATGTCGGCGACCGCAGACACCTGCATGTTATCCGCTGTTGCTGTCTCCCAGCGAAACGAACTAAAAACGACAGCCACAGCGAAGGTAATCCGTGGTCAGGTGGTTTCAGCGGGAGCAGGCAGTCTCCTGAAACAGAATGAGATATTTTTTCCGCCGTTGCGTAGCGCGCCTTTTAATTGGCCATTATTAAGTCTCCCTCGATGCAATTACCGCAGCCCTTTCGCGCTGGCACGTCCGTAATTACTGTATACCTCGTTTACTAATAGCCGTTCCGCCGGATATCGTAGTTGATCGCGGTTACGCGTTACAACGTCATGGGGTCTGTAAACGGGAGCCGCGCAATGCGGATTGCACATTGTCGTAGGCCATGCATAAAGCGCATCGCGCGCGCACTCGCATTTGCATAAGAGCATAAATAAAGGGAGGAGGAGAGGAATTGTACGAGGGTCTTGCGAGTAAAGACTACCTCTGGCGTGGGTATTGTCGGACGATACACTTGTGCGTTTCGTCATCTGTTTTTGCGTCATTCCGAGTGTTTTCACGGCACGCTGTGTGCAATTTCTACGAAATTCTTTCTTTCTCATGCAAGGCACGCTGATCATTTATATCTCATTACTGATATTCGATCATCTGCTGTTGATAATGACAGCCGGATTGCGCGAATTGCCTGTTTTACTTTTTGTGTTCTCAGTATTTATAACGCACGCAGAGAGAGAGAGAGAGAGAGAGAGAGAGAGAGAGAGAGAGAAAAAGAAAGAGAAATATACTTTCGCTACGACTATGAACTTAACCTAACGGATCATAGACCCTAAGTGATTCCATTAACCTCGTTTGAAGTGATAAGGGTTAGAATTTTTATATGAAGTATCCTTTATAACAGATTTACAAAGAAGCTCGATACATTAACCGTTAAGAAATCGTTATTTATACGTGAAAATAGTATTTTGTATATTCCTCTAATAAGAAATATTTTGTGGAAATTATTTTAAAGGAAAATATATATTTACCTACGCGCGTATTTGCGTTGTGTCGGTACCAGATTTGGCCGTAGAAAGAGAGAAAGGGAGAGGTTGTAAGGAAATACAGAAGGTGCAATTCAAGAACAAGTTTACGTACAGCGCCCTGCTTATGAGATGAAACAGGTGACATCTACTGTCCGTAATATGAAACTTTTGTGCAAGTAGAATTACGTTCAAACTTGGTTATGTTGTCATTATGTCCACAGCTTTTACACTGGTTGATTTTATTCAGATTGGTAATCATACTATTGATCAGTCATAAAGTTTTCATCAAGTTTATCAAGTGAATTAATAAAATTTGTCGTTACATATTCGAGCACACAAGCGAAGAACTATAAACCCGGCAGTAATCTCAGCTAATGCTTGGCGCCATTTTTGCAGTCAGCTGACGCTATCAATTTCAGAAGCATCGTCAGTAATTTTAGTGCGAATTACAATTTTATACGTCTTACGTAACGCGTAGTATATAAATACAATTAGGCCGGGGTTGTACTTGCGAAAGATTGTGTAACTGTTTGATTGTTCAGTGAAGTACACGCACACTGTGAAAGGCTCAGCACTTGTCGACATTACTTTTCTCCGATTATGTTGTCATGTACAATACTATGAAGACAATATTTTTCATTGCAACACTGGTACGACGAGGTTGCATTTCTAACATTACACTCTTAAAGTACTCTTCCCAGAAAATCCCTTTGAAACTAATTTTTCAAAGTTTAACATTATGTATCAGGTTGCTTTATGAAATTTGCAGATATCCTGTGGATTAGCAGTGGAAGAGGAATTACTACATTATGTCAGCGACGACGTTCCTGGTGGCTCCTATAAATATTACAGTTTGACATATGAAGGTTACATTAAAATACGACTAACTTCGTTGTGAGTAACTTTGATCGTGTTGTAGTTATTGATATTCTTTATGTTATTGTTTTGCATCTATATCCTATAGATAAATTGGGAAATTTATATCTTGGGTTATATTCATGATAATCCAGAAAAAACATGAATACTTTACTAGTAAGTTGTACAGTTAATGTTACATGGAAAATATTGCATTTACATATCTAATTGTTAGATATTAGATTATCACATGATATATTATCAAAATATATCGTTTTCAATTATAGAAATTATTGATAAAATATTTGCTTCTTTTTTTAATCATTTTTGTGCATACAATATGATATCTATACATTGTACATTTTCCTTTAGAAATGGTGATGCAGATTTATATGCATCACAAACTACAACTAAGCCGACATATGAACCAGACCACTATTGTTTACAATCAACAACTTGTGGGGAAGATATCATATTTATACCTAAGAGGTATTACACATATACGTATTATATTTTTCTAAATTTATTTACTTGAAGAATCTATAATATATTACATATGTTTTAGCTTTAAGCGGCCTGTGAGTATTGGAGTTTATGGCCATCCATCTCATGAAATTAGCAAATATACTCTATTAGTATTTGATGTAATGGTTGAAGACGATATACCTTATGACCAAGCATCGAGAAATACTTACAAGGATCAAGATAACAAGGTAAGTAAGTATCTGCTACTTCTATCTTTTATTTTTCATATACTTATTTTTTTATGTCTTTCTAGTATAAATATCTTGCTCTAAGATTAACGTCTTATTTTGTTCCAGAGAGTGCACATTTCATTTTTTGCTAACCTAATATGGTACTTTATGGAATTCTTGCTTCAACTATTATTGTAAACATTAGAGTGATTAGGAAATCTAAGTAAAAAGTCAGTTGGAAGTTAACAGTAAACATGTTGGAGTATGAGAATCAAATCTTTCTTGAAATCCTTCAAGAGGATGGATTAGTTATTATCGCTAAGTAAGTCTTATTTTGTTTTTACTAACATATATTACGCGAATAATTATATACTGATCATACAATGAAAAATATAGGGGTCTTGGAATAGAAACTGTTTTTGCAAATATACTGAAAGCTTACTCAGATCCAGGCAATTTGGTTATAGTTCTGGGAACCACTGATTACGATGAGCGTTATCTCATAGAGTTACTAAAAAATTATGGAACAAATATGTTACCACGTATAGTGAATGCTGAATGTTCTTCTAATGAAAGGTATATTAAGAAATGCTTTATCTTTAATTTTTCACAAGTACATATATATATATATATAGTTAATAAGATTTGTTATCAAATATTAACAGGGAAATCATGTACTTGGAGGGTGGAGTACTATTTATATCAGGCCGTATCTTGGTAGTAGATCTGTTGAAGAATAGAGTTCCATTACACTTGATCACTGGAATACTCGTGTACAGGGCTCACAATATTTTGAACGCATATCAAGAAGCGTTTGCATTGCGTTTGTATAGACAAAACAACAAGATCGGATTTATCAAAGCGTTTACGAATTCGTCGCTTGCCTTTACAGTTGGATATTCTCGAGTAGAAAGAGTCATGAAAGCTCTTTTTGTAAAAAAATTGTATTTATGGCCGCGCTTCCACACTATTATAAATAACTGTTTATCTAAACATAAGCCCGAAGTTATAGAGTTGCACGTCAGGTTTACACCAAAGATGCAACACATTCAAACGACTTTACTAGATATTATGAATTACATAGTGAAGGAATTGAAAAGACTCAATAAATATTTAGACTTGGACGAACTAACTGTGGAGAATGCAATAGCAAAGAAATTCCACAAACAATTACATTTACAGTTAGATCCAATTTGGCATCAACTTAGTTCCACAACAAAACAATTGTTTTCCGATTTAAAAACATTACGATCTCTCATTATATCTCTGACATACGAAGATTCTGTTTCGTTCTATCTTATGTTAAATCGTTTACGCACGATGGATTATGCTGTAAAGGCCAGTGGTTGGATAATGTTAGATGAAGCTGAGAATTTGTTTAAATATGCTAAGAGCAGAGTTTATACAGAGAAAAACGAATTGAAACCAGAGACGAATCCAAAATGGGAAGCCTTGAAAGAAGCTGTGCTCGAGATTAAGAAACAAAAATGTAAAAATAAGGAGAACGATGAAAATGAGATAATTCTTATCTTAGTACACGATAATAATATATGTTATCAATTGAAAAATTGTTTAACTATGGATGCAAACGAATATTTGCTTTATGAAGCACTGAAAAAACTGCCGCACACTAAAGAGCAAAAGACAAATGGCAATGATAAAAAGAATATGAAGGATCAACCGACAACTGAAAGTAATACGGACAAAGATATGCAGGAACATCAAGATACTTACGTGCTAACATTATCGCAAAAGTGTGTAGAAGAAGATCAGCCGAGTACTTCTACAGAGGATGCAAAACATCAGACTCTATTCGAAGAATGTTCGCAGGTATATTGAACACTTTATTACGAAAAATATTCGTAAACTTATGAAAAAAACATCTATTTCTAAATGTTTTTTTTTTTTAAGATTGCAGACTTAGACTTAACTAATTGTGCAACAACCATGCCTATCATTATTATACGAGCCATAAAAAAAGGTGGAGACCCGATGACACTGCAGCGAACATTAACAGAGTATATGCCAAAAAATATAATTTTGTATATAGCTGATATTGGTACTGTTAGACAGTTGGAGGTATATCAGAATAATAATCCGTCATTAGATTTAAAAGTATACTTTTTAATTTACGGAGGATCTGTCGAGGAGCAAGAATATCTTACTTCTTTGCGACGAGAAAAGGAAGCGTTTAACTCTTTAATTAACACAAAGACAGTGAGTACTCGAATTGCTTCGATGTATTTATACCGAATATGATATTAAAAAGTTAAATTATACTGCTTTCTTAGACCATGGTTGTACCTGAAGATCAAGATGGGAAATCAGAGGATTGTCTGACTCTCGCGATTCAGTCGGACAGTACAAGTGAAGAAAACACACGTAAGGGTGGAATGCAACCTGAAGCCATAGTGATCCAAAAAGTTATTGTCGATATGAGAGAATTCAGAAGTGAGTTACCTGCCATTCTATACACACGCGGTATCAAAATTGAACCAGTGACGTTAGTGGTAAGTATGAAATTTACTAATATAAGTATGTAATTGTTACTTCTAATTACTCACTTCTGATGCTAATTGTTGTAACTATTACAGGTGGGTGATTATATCCTTACACCTGAAATATGCGTTGAGAGAAAAAGCATATCTGATCTTATTGGTTCTTTACTTTCCGGAAGATTGTATAATCAAGCAGTCGCTATGACAAGACATTACGCCAAACCCATGCTTCTTATAGAATTTGATCAGAATAAACCATTCTGTTTTCAGGTAATTAATCTCGTAAGAATGACATTTACAACAAAGCAATTAGTTCGTTTATGTCGTGTAATTTTCAACAATTTTATCAACTATACATTCTTGTAGGGAAACTATTATGTCAGTAGAGACCTTAAAAATACAGAGATAACAGCAAAGCTACAATTATTGACACTTCATTTTCCTAAATTAAAACTCGTATGGTCTCCCAGTCCACACGCGACAGCGCAATTATTCGAAGAATTGAAGGTAACATAAATTTTTATTATACTGATACTGTTAACAATAGGTAATTATATTTATTTTTGTATACTTATAGCAACAACGAAATCAGCCCGATTCAAGTATAGCCGCTAAAATCGGAGCAGATGAAAATACGGAAGACAAGTTGATGGCAGAAAAATATAACCCTCGCATCCAAGATATTGTAGCCAAATTGCCTGGTGTACATTCGAAAAATTTACGTATTTTACTGAATAAAGGCCATTCATTAGATCACCTTATCAAACTTTCAAAGGTAGAAATATATATATATTAATAATTAAATATTTAAATATTTTTTATAGCTTGTCTTTCATTATATTGTTATGAAACATGAGCAAAAAAGTTATTCAAGATAAATAATCTTTAATTTCGTATTTTATGATCAGGAGGAACTAAAAGAAATACTTGGGAATACAAATGATGCTGAATTACTGTTTAAAGGTCTACATGAGGAATGTTTATCAGCAAATGAAGCATCAATAACCAACAAAGGTGTTTCTAAAGTTCGTGGTAAAAAGTTTTTCACTAGAGTAAAAAAGTAATATAAACTATATATTATAACAAGATTTCTAGATGCAGTATTGTTAAATAATGTAGTTAGCTTCTGTTTATAACATTTCCCATTTTTGATACCTATGTGTACTTTATCCTTTTCAGTGATTATTATATATTCATACATATTTCAATCTTAAAAATATATTTTATTCAAAGTATACCTCATATAACATATGTATAGATTCTTTAAATAAAATATATCGTGTTACTTTTGTTTCACTTGATACAATCAGGAAATAGGGCATCATAGATGAAATTAACATGAATATGATTTATTGAAATTTGTTGAAATTTAATAAATGTCAACAAAGTGAATATATAACAAGATTTTGACACTTGCAGTTAATTTAGCATAAAATTATAATTAACTGATAGAATTGTAATTAGAATTGTTCAGGCGAGAAACAGATTGGATCTAAAATTTTGTAAATATTATTTGTTTTATAACTTATAATCGTTAGGTTAGAATACTCATCCTTCAATACTACTTACGTTTTTTCATTGAGATTCTCAATATCCATCTCTTTGTCACTGTCACTGATTGCGTCGAGATTGTATAAAAATGAATCATTTTCAGACATAGGACATTGTTTTATAACTTATAATCATTAGGTTAGAATACTCATATCCTTCAATACTACTTACGTTATTTCATTGAGATTCTCAATATCGCTCTCTTCGTCACTGTCACTGATTGCGTCGAGATGGTATAAAAATGAATCAGTTTCAGACATAGGAAAATAATATCTAGAACAAAAAACGAAACATATATACTGGATATAAAATCTTATTAGATACAAATCCTGTAAATCTTATTCCAATTATATGTACTAACTGAGGTTGATCCCAGACTTTTTGTTCAGGGATTTTGTAGTGTTGTTTACTTTTCATATGTTCAAAGACATCGTCTGTGTTTGTTTCGCAAAAAATACATCGTTGTAGTTGAATTTGTTTTTTTATATAATTAACTACTTTTACCTGCAATAATAAAAATGCATTATAGAAGTATTAATATATCGTCAAGCAGTGTATAACCGACATTTAACGATAATGCTCACTTTTTCATAAAAAGTCAAGTTTTTGACTGCCTCTTTAAAATCGAAGCTATGCTCTCTCTTCATGTGCTCCAAAATACATGATAATTCTTTATTGCTATTATCACAAAATAAACATTTTATGCCAACAGATTCATCATTCCAATCGGACCATGAACCTTCTTCATCCTCATTTTCACTATTTACACCTTCCATATTTTGACTATTTTCCGATTGCTGCTTATCCTGTATAAAAATGAAGAAAACACTTCCAGAATATTAAAACTTTATCATAGAATGTAAGTTATATTACAATTACCCGTTTTTGTTTCCATGTTCTCTCTGGTTCCAAGTAATTGATTATATAAAATTTATCGTATGGTTTATTATTAGGATTTATACGCTTGTGAAATTTTTTTCGCATATGTTCTTTCAATACTGTACGATCTGTATATGTCTTTTCACAGTAAATACATATTAAGCTAAAAAATTGGCAGGTAATTGTAAAATACATTTTATAAACATTTCCTTATAAATACACTTGCTTGAGTAACATGTAGATTACATGTGAACCTTTTATGAATACCTTTCAATACTATTCTGTATTTTATCCAGAAGCTCATCAATAAATACTAAATTTTCTGGTTTGCCAAAATAAAGATTATGCTTCTGATAAAGATGTTTTATGTAAACAGCGCGTAATCCACAAAATTCCATACGACAAAACATGCAACCACGCTTGAAACTTGTATCCTCACGTTCAACTTCTTGTTGCATTAAAGCCAATTCCTTAAAATAATATTACATATCTTATATCCTACATTTTTTCAACTACATGTACATGTACATACCAGTTTAGCCTGTTGTATTTCACATCTCAAAGTTTTGTCTTCTAACAGGCAATCAGAAAGCAAGAAGTAATGCTCATTCTTGCTTGGTTTGCCATCTGGTGTACAATCCATTAACAGTGTGGTACAATAAGTTGTTAACGGTGCTTCCTTAAATTTTATACTCCAGTAGTGTATATAACTAAAAATAGAAAAAAAAACAGAATTGTTATATCCAATATATGTTAAAATATCTGAATGAAACTATAAGAATAATATTTAGGTAAGATTAATAAGATAAATTAATAATTATTATAGATAGATTAATAATTACCTTTTTAAACTAGCTATTTTCCAAACATCTCCTATAACAAGGCGATGCATCATATACAGATGTCTCAAAAAATCAGTTTCATTTGTTGGAAGAACAAAGGTGCAATCACACAACAAGCATTTTGTTTCACATGGCTTGTCATCCAGGCCAACAAATTGCGATTTATACATTGTGTAAAGTTTAACATAAACTTTATATATTTATTATAATTATTTTATTCCTATTATATAAGATAGTAAAGTACATTAGATTTTTTAACTATTCATTGTTGAAAACAAACTGCTATAGGTTAAATTAAATTAAAGGTTAGGTTAAATTATTCTCAAATCCTCAGATTCCGTTTGTCGTATTGATTAATGTTGAATGTATATATTAACAATACTTGCATGCTGTCAGTTTCAGATTTAGAACAAATATTAAATCTTAATAAATCAATTTGTTGCTATTACAATGAGTATAGTTATAATAAAAATTGCATTAATTTCTATACATTATTTCATATGACTGAAAAATAAAAAAGTATCTCTGATGTACTAAAATGTTACTATAATGTATTACTTGAAAATTAATATATTTCCAACTTGTCGAATTGTATTATTTCAAAATCAAAGGATCTTTAATATACAGTCTGTTCTTTTCAACTGCACTGCTGGTTATCTATTATGGATTTCTTCGGAATGAATTCCGATCGGAAACATTCAGTTATTTCCTAGATTTCCATTGTCTAGAGGATTTCTATTGTCAATTGTATTTTTGATTTCTAGAGGAAACGGAATTATTCCGATCGGAATTGATTCCGAAGAAGTCCATAATAGGTATCCTGAACTGGTGCAATAAGTTAAAGTGAGACAAGTATATGTTTTCTCACTCTAACTTATTGCACCAGTTCAGGGTACCTATTATGGACTTCTTCAAAAATCAATTCCGATCGGAATAATTCCGTTTCCCCTAGAAAAGACAATAGAAATCTAGGAAATAACTGAATGTTTCCGATCGGAATTGATTCCGAAGAATCCATAATATCCTGCAGTTGAAAAGAACAGTAGTGGGATTACGTTAAAATAATAGCAAAGAAATAGAAAGAAGTTTCCTGTCTATACAATCACGTATGACAACTTGACGAATCGTTGCACGACAAATCGTTGCACGTGATTTATAGCAGGAAATTTTTTCCATTTCTGTATCTATTTTTTATATAGTTCTACCACAGACCACCAATGTCAACGTTTTGATTGGCTACGCCATGTTTGGGATACGCTTCCGGTTAGGATCATTAGCTGAATGCACTCTGATTGGTCACGTCACCATGAGGACCAATCAAAGTGCGTTAAAGCGAGTCGGAGCACATTGGGGTATACGATGCGAACAAACCTTTTATTACAGGATCTCTAAAGGTATCTTTAGATATGGGAGCATCGAGCGTCGAGCATTAAAGCGGTAACCAATCAACGTACCACTTTCCGCAAGAACTACAAGTATACTTCTGGGACCTGATACGTTGATTGGCTAACGCTTTAACGCTCGACGCTGGAACGCTCCCATATATTGGCACCTTAAGGACAACTAGCTAGTAGCGCCACCTAGAACTTTTTAGTCATTACGTAGTATAGAAATATAAGGATAAAGGGTGCGGTATAACCATATATGTAATACTACTATATTGCTAAAGGAGAGAGAAGTCCGGCCCTAGAACCACGGTGCGGAAATATATATTTCTCTCTCTTTCTGAATGTATTATGAACGTTATGCGCATGCGTTAGATAGATCATATGCAATGAGAAAATAAAATATATTGTACAAAGTTGCATGGAATAGGTTATATATACCATATGTTATAAACATAAGCATCTGAAGATGCTATTTATGCGAAAAAAGCAGCTGCAAATGAAAATATCAGTTTACACAGGTAAGGAAGCAGCTATCCAAGTTAAGTACATGTCACGTACTGGCACTTTTACTTTATATATATATATATATATATATATATATATATATATATATATATATATATATATA
>NW_022639606.1:675128-683553 GCF_010583005.1 Odontomachus brunneus
CTGTAAGACGTTCAGCTGGAAAGAACAAACCTTATATATATAATATAATATCTGATCGTCACGCCTGCGCACTACGGTCAAAATACACTCCTCGGACATCGTCTGTCCTTCCATTCTAGGACAAGCTCCTCTTATAGGCAGCATAGGGTAATTAGCAATATAGTAGTATTACATATATAAGTCCAACACCCGCTACAAATGCTGCGCAGCGTTTCTCCCTCTCGTTCTATTCCTCGGATTCGAATGAAGAAAGAGAAAGAAGTAAAAACGCTACAAAGCATTTGCAGCGCCCGCTGAACCGTACCTCTAGTTTAGTATGGACATCTGTGGGTAATTCTCATCTTCTGTAATACACATTCGATCCGTAGATGGCGTTTATACAATATTTCGTCGAATACACGTGAAATTGCCTTGTCTGAAAAGTGTCATTCACACGAAAGAAAAATTAAACAAGAAATATCATCCTTTGAAGTTGAGTTTTTTTTTACTAACGTCCAAGATGAATATCGTCTGCACTATATGTCGCGATAATTTCATACAATCCGATGACATTTCTGTAACTCGTTGTGGACATATATTTCATCTTAACTGCTTGTCACGATGGCTTACAAGGTAAAAAAAATGGATTATGTATTTGTTTATAAACACATTACAAGGTGGAAATTAATGTAACTTGGGACGTCATTCTCTGAATTGTCTTTTATTGATAAAAGGGATTTCAGAATAAGGCTCTTACTCTCTCATCCTTACTCATATCTCTATAAAATGAATCAAATATTCAATTTATTTAACTTTATTCTATGTTTCTATTCGAGGTCGAACAGTTGTCCAGAATGTCGTAAAAAAACCTCACAAGAAAAGATTCAAAGACTTTATGTTACATTTGCGACTAATGAAACCAATAGCACTGATAGTCTATCCATGCAAGAAAGGATAGACAGTTTGAAATTTCAAGTTTTGCTTAATGAAAAAAACATCAAATATTATACCTCAAAGAATGAAACCTTGGAGAAACAAAATGCAGGCCTCAGACAAGAAGTACGGAAAGTAGAAAGTGAAATGAATAAAAAGAACTCCAAAATTTATCTTTTAAAGGAGCAGATAAGAGATCTGAAGGAAAAATACACGGAACGTGAAAGTTTGAAACATAAACTATCACAAAAAGAAAAAGAATTAGAAAATTTACAATAGTATGTTTATTTATGTCAGTCTAATAATAAAACAATCATTTATGATTTGTTGCTTAAACTGATCTATTTCTTTTTTAGTTTAAAGAAGTTATTATATGGTTCTGTTATGGAAGCAGAAGAATTAATTGAGAGAACCGATCGTGATACTTTAGTTACTTATATAAAGGTTATGAAAAGGTATTCTTTTCATTCTTATTTCTCTACTCTGAGCCTGAATATTATATGATTTTCATATTTATCAATTATATTAGAGACATGTCAAGAAATGTAAAACGATGGGAATCGTTATATAAACATATTAAAAATTGTATAACTACATTGATGGAGGTTGATACCTTAGAAGATCAATTTAAGAAATCGTATGTATTTACTTTTAATAACATTAAATTAAATTATAATGCTTGTAATGTCTCAATTATTATTTGTTTTCAGAGAAACTACATTTGATAAAAGTCCAGATAATGCGAAGATCTTGCTAAGACAAATGAATGAAATAAAATACTTGATAATGGTCAGTTTAGAAGCATGTCAACATTTTGGTATAAAAAGTTCAATATCTAACAGTCCAAAAAAGTTGAGTGAAAATTCTCTCAGTGATGTAGAAGAAGTAAAAATGGTTTCTAACAAGGTAAATTTTTGTAGTTTTTATTGATATTTATTTCTTTTGTGAATTATTATACAGTTGATATATTCTGCACAATTTATTTCTCATTTTCCATCTTACCAGACTTGTACAAAGCAAGAAACTGGAAGTTTGGATATATCCTTAAGTGTAGAAACTGAAGAAGCAGTTTCCAGCATGGTAAATTTTTTAAATTTTCTATTGGTATTTATTTCTTTCATCAAATGTTATATTTATTAAATGTTGATGTTTTGCATAATTTATTTCTCATTGTCTGTTTTACCAGACCAACACAAGACAGGAAATTTTGGACAACTCATGGTTAGACATACTAAGTAAAAACCAGAATAAAAGCCAGGATAGGAACCAGGATAAATGCCCAATTTCTAAAAAAAGGGCGAAATTATCGTTATTAGAGAAACTAATCAGTGAATAGTGGTGATGAAACGTATGAGATGAATGAGGTTGTGGAAGCACATGGTAGAAGATATGTAAAGATAAGTATACGATCAAAATATAAATAAAAATGTTACTTTAGAACGACTTACTGTGTCGAAAAAAATTAATGTCGAACTATAGTCAATATTTGCAATTAATTCGGAATCGTTTGATCAATTGGAATCGTTTATCGATTTGAAAATTTTTTAAATTCATTGAAGTACTTTCCTACAAAAGATAGATTGTTTCATTCATACAAATTTCATTATTGTTATTTAATTTATCAATTATTTTCATAACACATATATATGTATCATATTTTAATGACTAAATTTGAAATAATATGATAATGAAATAATATAAAAGAAGTAAATATATAGAAAGGAACATAAGATATATAATGAATTGGCATTTCGAATGAAACATTTCGTTTTCTTTAATTTTTGAGATAGTATAAGTGCTAATTATTATATTAATTTGTCATACATATTATATAAATTATAAAAAATATATTAAATTATTTGTATATTAAGACTTATGTATTACATGAAAACTTGTTCTCTATATTAGTAAGTTTATGCATAAGCTATATTGTAACAAAATAACGTGTATGTAGATGATCAATGCAAATATCATTTTTCTAATACAGAGTACAAATTTTGCAACTGCAAATATAGGTATCTGTCTCGACATATTAGAGAAAGATAAAATATACACTCAATCCTCGATATGTGGCATTTCAACTAAAAGTTGCTTATACAACTCTAAGTTTCAACGTGTTCGTATATTTTTCTATTAATTATTACGTGTGCCAAAATTAGAACGGATACGTAAGAGAAACAGCAAGAGATGAGATATAAAATATAAGATAATGTAGAATAGAGTAATTGCAAAAGATTTGTAATCGTTTCGGTGTGTATCTATAAACTTTTATTCGTATCATGTAGGCGCTACATCATTTTCGTACGTGAAGAGATAGACAAAAGAAATTCTGAAGTTGTATATGTATCGTATGTACATAGGATATTTCGGACAGGACATGCTAGTTAAATCTTACAAAATGCGTCAGTTCTCTTATTAACCCTCGCTAATATTGGATCATTTAAGATCAGGTATGAGTGAAGGACATTTCATACATTTGCTCTCTTCATGTTCCTCCGATCTGCCTTGTTACGTAGCATCGTGTTTTGCGAAAGTGAAGACATTATAAACGTAACGTAGTTACGAGATTCATCGAGATTGCTCTACACGTATTGAAAAATTCAGTATAACTCGCAAGCAATCCGTTCGATCGATTCGTCGTTCGAGGGTTGATAACAGTAGTGATCTAATAACTGGTTCGTAATAACCGGAATGCTCTCTATTCTAGGAACTGAAGAATAAGTACTTTGTACGTAAGACTAGTTTCGTTTCTCTACTCTCTTCGCGCTCTCATAGTTAGAAATGCGTTCAAATTTAAAAAGACGTCATTCGAAGCGAAATCTATGACGTGCATCAACACACTGGTATTCGTACGTTCGCACACGTATTATATTACTTCCCAGACACACACGAAATATTCTACGAATATTCTTATGAAATACGAGCGTTCTTAATTCCAAAATATTCGGATCGGATGTTCTATGAACGTACGTATAATATTGTACGCAGAGATTCGTATATTTATAGTAGAAAGGAACGTATTTAGAACATTCGTAAGGCTTGTTTACTGCGCATATACAATAATTTATGTAATTGCCCAGACAGCACAAGATTTCCAGAGGATGCCCTGGGGACGTTCTCGGAATATAGAGACGTTCTCAGAATATCTTTAGGTTGTCCTGTGGTGATCTGTGCTGTTTGGGTGATAAGTTTTCAAATGTTCCAAACAGTAATATTGTAGTTCAGTAACGAAACGTATCCATAAAATGAAAAACTCAAATTGTTCCTTTATAATTAAGTAAACTTAATTTATAATTAAGTAAAGGCAAAATCAATGATTAATCTACATTTTGTAAATATTCTATGCACATTCATAGAACATTTATAGCTGTGTTATTTCAATACACTATGAATTATGAACTATGAATTATGAATTATATTATGAAGATATAGCAGTGTTTTAATACATTTGTAGAATGTACAAATATTCGTGAGAGAAGAATACTCATAGAGCATTCACAAAATATTCCTGTGCTGTCTGGATTCTTATCTAAATGGTGTATCGCGTACTCCGAGACGGTACGAATGTACAAAAACACACTTTGGCTTCCTCAAACTAAGTTCACGCTAAACCACGTTCGTAGTTTATATTAAAAAATTGGTTTAAATCGCAGTCGCGCATATTTGCTGCTATAGTTAACTAGTTCGAGTTTTGGTCAATGTGTAACTTGTGCAAAATTCTCGCATGATCTATGATATAAATGTCTGAGAGTGAATATATTACGAGACAATGAAACCAAGAGATCGATCAATTGTCGGGCGTGTTTGGGTGAAGAGAAGAAAGTATGTACACGCATCCCTCGGAAAATCGAAGTAACTTCAAAGCGATGGAATTACACGCGTAAACGCAACACTATCGTACATTGCGTTTAAATCGCGCGCTACATCTAATTCGCTGGGCGATAATTACAAATATAAAAGTCACCATAATAAATTAGAAACGCATTGAAATGCATGTGTCCATTTTTCAGTCGCATCTCCATTTATACAGAGTGTCTGATAGTTAATGATACACCCGTTGTGTGCAGGTAAAACGTCAAACTGAACGTAAAATTCTTCTACCATTTTGCAAACAACCACGTGAAATTTTCAGTATATTTTGAGTATAATAATAAGTTATTAAGTTCGATAAGTAATCGATACGGCAGATGAGTTTTGATAGTAATGCCCGCCGTCGTGAGTGCTGATAGATTAGGTCAAACTGAACAACAAAGCCATACGACTTTATCTACCATTCATCATTCCATTCCGTTCATTTTACAAATGGCCACGTAGATTCCTAGTTATCAATTAAAGAAAATTGGTGCATTATCGCGCGTGAATACTCGTCAATCTTCTTTGATTAAAAATTCAAAATTTCATGTGACTGTTCATGAAATATTAGAAGAATTCTGCGTTAAAAGTTTTACGAGTTCTACCTGTGCACAACGGGTGTATCATTAATTATCAAATACTTTGTATATACGAGTGTATATATATATGCAAACCTTACAAGTCTCATTACGTTGCAAATTGTAGACGAATGAAGTAGCAAAATCCCCCCCATCATGTCAACTCTATACGCTCGCTCTCTTTCTCTTTCTCTCTCTCTCTCTCTCGCGATATAAATACAATTCTAAGAATGATAATTGCTCCGTATTAAAATGACGACGCCCGTCATCTTTCGCGTCTCATCCTCCGATAGCAAATACCGTTTTATGAATGCATAGATTTCCGATATCGCACGACATTCAATTCTCTATCGAGTATTACATTGTATACTAATATCAAAGTATACGCGTGTGTCCATAGAGTGTGTGTATGCGTATGCGTGTGTAATGTGTGATCCGATCGCCGCGGCGATTCGTCCTCGCGCTTTCGCCTCGCCGAGTTCTTCGAATGTACCTTCGACACCTAATGCTTAATATATCGTTATATCCTTTTTTGTTTTCTAAATTGGTTTATCGATTGACCCATCTCTTCACCGCTTCCGCCCAATTGGACTCGTTTTCGTCTTCCTTCTCTCCTTCCGCCTCCTCCCTCTCGCCACGCTCTTGATCCGTCTCGCTGGACAGGGTGGTCGATGGTGTTTGCGGCATGTTAGCGTTGCGAGCTCGCAATTCCGCCAAGAAGTCATTCTCTTGTTGATAACGCCGCTGCAACTCCTCCCGCCAGGAGTTCCCGCCGCCGCTGCTGTCGTCCCCATCCTCCCCGGCTTCAAAATCTACAAGTAGACGCGAATCGCGTCAAAATTTACTCGTATAAACGCGCGGATCTTTCGTCACGGTCATCTCTTTCAGCACGAGTGATAAAAGATAAAGTAGCGTGTTGCGTATTCGTTTGCCGAATCGAATTCCGCTTCCGAGGAGAAAGTCTCGACTTGGAGGGAGATTACGTGAAGATTCGTACAGTCTTATCAAAAGAAATATATCCGACACACACACATTCTCTCTTGCGCATATATAATTCATAGCTATAGACTAGGTTTGTCCAACACACGTTCGCGCAATTCATAATTTCATGTGTTTTGTATCTCTTCTCTTACGATAAATGTAAAAAGGCGCGAAATAAAGTTACTGGCGAACATATGTTGGACAACTCCACTATAGATGAATAAGAGTAATCATATGTTAGGATACACAGTCACGTGAGATTCATGAAACGACTCATCGTACGTTGTGATGCGTGATGATAAAAGGAAAATGTACAGAAGGCATTTCTAGATATGAACATGAGTATGTATGTACAGCTTGATCTTTGCGATATTGATGACGAAACTAAGGGAGAGAAGATTGAATCGAGAGAGACTCGTCGATCGACGCTCGAAATGCTTCGGGATTATTTCGATTAGAAGAGCAACATTGCAAACGTCTAAAGTGCAAACGAAAATAGAAGTAAGGTGGTAAAGTCTTGTCGATGTAGAAAGAGATAGATAGAGAGAGAGAGAGAGAGAGAGAGAGAGGGAGAGAGAAAGTGAAAGAGAGAGATAGATACTTACCTAGCGGTTTTCTGATGTTCATTCGTCCAGAGTTGTGAGAATGGTCCTCCTGGTCTGAGTCTGCAAGCCACCAGGACACATTCACAGGGGTGCATCACACACATTCCACAACACGTCTAAAGTGTCATTTGTATATTGTATATGATATATCGAAACGTCTATTTATCGTCCGAATTCAGTTGCGAGGATGATGTAACTGTGTACATACTTCCTTCCTTGATGTCGGGAAGAAGAATATCGTGCTGATCATCAAGACACGAGGATTATCGAGAGGCTGGCCGTAAGAGACGATAACTTTTCGAGCCTTACTCTTATCATACAAGTATTATAATATTTTAATCGTAAATGATAATCCCGAAGGATATTCATTTTTATTTTTTCACAACTTCATGGAAATTGTGTGAGATGATACAAGCATTAATTTCAAAGTCTAGTTCATTATTCTGCTATCGGAGATAGTTCCAAGTAATAAAGAGCTTACTTGTCAAAAAATACTTCGATTTGGTAAAATTCCCTTTACAAGGTATTACGATTGATTTGCGTCTATTCTACCGCGAAACTGCAGGTCAGGTTGTTATTTTTGTTGCCGTTATTTATTGTTTTGCGTGTCGTGTAGTCCGTGCTATCACTAAGCTAATATTAACTAACTCTATTCTAGAAAGAATATAAACGAATATAACCGAGATAGAAATAGCAACAGGCAAGTGTACAGACTGCTTTCCAATTGTTCGGGCTAACTCTGTCATTCTTGGTTCCACCAAGTAGAAGTAACGAAAAAAATTCTTACATGTATAGTTCGTATCTGGAAACGGCATATTGCTGACATATTTATTCGTATAAACTTCTTTCGTTCTTTTTCTCGGTAGTGTAGAATCTGGCTAAGTTATACCGAACATTTTGGAAGCAAGCTGTATAGATAAAATTGTACACGGCATCCCAGGACTATTGCATTTTCTCATAATTATTAAAAAACTGCTGTTGTTAAAACATGAATCAATTATTTCTAAAATTAAGTACAAGCGGAATTGAGCTTAATGTGTCTATTGAGAGAAAAAATTGGCTTCATAGCCCGTGAATAACGGGGAAAAAATGTAACAGTTTTGGGATTGCATATATATTAGGTATTTACATCTTCAGGAACGAGAGATTTTTATATGTTATTTTGTATGTTACTCATGTATGATAATTAGACATATTTCACGTTCGTGAAATTTCGTCAAAGTTCGTCAAAGTAAGTGATGCAAGGTCTCACGAATCTGCCGAATCTGTCGGGTCTCATCGAAAGTCGCCTATTTCGGCGATGTTTTAGTTTATCGATTTAACAGAGGGAATAAACCCGTGTCGATCATTATACGTCATCCTGCAACGAATTATTGTTGTACTTGCAGGACTCTTCGCAATATGAATGTATATATATATATATATATATATATATATATATATATATATATATATATATATATATATATATATATATATATATATATATATATATAT
>NW_022639606.1:684489-686588 GCF_010583005.1 Odontomachus brunneus
ATATATATATATATATATATATATATATATATATATATATATATATATATATATATATATATATATATATATATATATATATATACGTGAATAAGGTATGATAGTACATATATCTTATGCATCTAAGTTCTCTTCTATTCGAGTACACCCGACAGGATGATTCTTACTTATAGATCACATCTGTACGGATGAGTCACTGAATATTTATGAATATCGAGAGTAGTAACAGATAAAGAAAGTAGTATATTCCTCATGCTAAATGATTCTGACAAGATGTGAGAGAATATAAATGCGACGTGGCATGCCCGTTCACATCTAATGCGACGACTGAGATTTCAATGATAGTAGTAGATGGCAAATGTTTAAAGGGGAAAGCCTGCATCGTATATTATCTTTCGCAGTTTAGAAAATCGAATTGAAAACAATCAAATATGCTGGCATATACATACTGCGTGGAAGTTTTGTCTCTCGGCTTAATGGATTAGCAAATTACATCCTTCGTTTTAATTCTTTGACATGTTTAGGATGATCGTGTAGAAAGAGTATTTCCCGCAAAATACAATAAAATATGCAAAATAATTGATATATATATATATATGTATATATGTATGTATGTATGTATGTATGTATGTATGTATGTATGTATATACACCTATAAGTAACACGACATAGTGATGAAAGTAGTAAAAGTAGAACAGGAGTAAAGGTAGTAACGATAATAATGATAAATAGTGGTAACAGTAGTAGATATATATGATCTTGTTGGATAAAATGCTACGCACGATGACTCGGTGAATGCAAATCAGTTCATCTATTGCTCACCTCGCTCCCGAGATAACCGAATTCGACATATTTACGGCTCCACTGAAGTCGTTCATATATAAATATAATTCGTATTACTCTCTAACATGCTACCAGCTAAAACACGGCGATAGATGCTAACAGATGCTTTGTAGCTAAGCTTGCAGTAATCAAATTGACCTGTACAACTCACGAGAATAAGTACTGTAACTATTGCCTCTTATAAAAATTACCTTCTCAGTGTCTGATAGAAATGTCTGTATATTTCTGTGATTTAATATATCCACTATGTGTAACGAGTTCAATACACTATGGCGCAGAGCAGTAGGCCGTGAAATATATTTTATAATCGTATATTCCATTTAAAACTATAAACATATAATTGGACGTAGTTTTAGCAGGAGGAATTTTTGCCATTGGCATGAAATAAGATAGTCTGATTTTTTGCTTGTTTAAGTAGCTACTACTCAGATCTCTGTATATATATGTGTGTGATATGGTTTTTCTGAGAAAATAATATAATTTTCTTTAATGTTTGGACATAACTGTATAAATTGTAAAATATTTTCGATTCCTGCTTACACACCTACGTCCAATTGATCAGTCGCGTCTGATACTAATAGATTATAGCGCATTATTTTTATTTAACATACCTGAATTTAATTCCCTCACGAGCGTCGACATGGCATTAGTAACGCTGTCGGCGGCTACCAGTAAGTCGTTTCTTAAGGATCGGCCCAAACTATTATTGGCACTGCTGGAACCGCTCCCTGGTAAGCTGTTTGTCCTGAACGCAGACCTGACATCGAAAATCTCTATTTTCTTGGCGCGAAGCAATTTCCAAATGAAAGTTTTAACAGAAATTTGCGGCATGCAACTTTTATTGCACAAGCATGATCTCATTCCACTTGTCGTAATTCTTTTATACATTCAATTCGCTACAGTTACTCGCGCGCGATCAAACATACAAGCGTCTACAAACTTGGTTTTAAATTAATGGCAAATTATCAACTGTAACAGAGTACACACATGCACGATCTCGGAGAGGAGAGCTACGATATTTTACTGGATTCTAATGATATACTCTAACAGAAGTAAGTCAATATGGCAAACGTTGTAAACGCATTACAGGTCCTTCGTGTCCATTTTGTCTAAGTGTTTGCCGCGCGTTTGGCTATTGCATTACTTGCAGGATAATATATTTACATATCGCAACGTTTACGTGTGATAAATACAACATAACAATGTTTAAAAAATGGCTGGTGTTTTTACGCAAGCTTTGCAACGAAACGAGGGGG
>NW_022639606.1:686598-713256 GCF_010583005.1 Odontomachus brunneus
GGGGGGGGGGTATTGGATGGGTAACTCGTACGCGTTAAACTTATATATCCAACGCATCAATACTCTCTCCTTACTTAGGATAATTACTCTTGTGTGTACTGTACATAAATGATACATTTAAAATGACTAAACATGATAAAACGAACTAAAAGAAGAAGAGATATCTTTATATAAGGGAAATATATCGAGAAAACTTATAAAAAATATGACTTAAAAGAAATTATTAAAACGGGGATAAGCGACATGACATGACATGGATATACAAATATCTCTACTATATGTTTTTTTTTCTTTTCAAGTTGATATATAGACCTGACGATTTTGAGTAACATTCTTACGAGGTACTCACTGCCTCACACTTATCTCGCGCTAGTACCATATTGTTCTTGCTACTAGCTCAATAAGAAGTATCTCATCGCTTATACTTGCATGCAGGAGAATTTAGGAGTTCTTCAACTAATCGTGAAGTAGTTGTATGGTGTGTGCAACGATATCTATACCGATCGCTACAGCAATATCGATGGAGGGAACCAATTTTTCAGTAGACATATAACCGGGGTAGATGTTTCGCATGCAAGCAATAAACGTGATATTCGATGACAATGAGCACTTCTGTTTCTCTCAAAGTTAACTTCCTCTTAACATTACGTACTTGCTCATTCGATCGAGAATAATTTAATGGGACCAAAATGCAACGTGATGCGTATCTTATGTACGATAGCTCAATTCTAGGTACGGAGTGAAATCTCATTTTACAATTACTGTCAATATAGATCTTATATCATTAGCTGCCAACGGCGCAATTGAAGTATATAGCTACGTTGTTGTTGGAATTATTTTTTTTTTACGTATATACACAAAATATATATGTCAGTTTCGAAAATTCGCACGAGAATGTATCTAGATGGTGGGACAAGTGATATCTGACTGCTGTGTATCGATATCTTGTCCCATCGTGTGAATCGCGCGTATAATCGTTTATCTATCACGCGTACTGCATTCGTTCAACGTTTACAATTTTTCCATCTTTGCGTTTGCTCTTTTACGTGTTCTCGAGAAAGTTTTGTCCTTTCTTCTATATGTATTTTCTCTTTGTACATGCGTGCCTACCTTACATCGCCGCCAACGCACGACAAGCTATCAGGAATAGGATTCTGTATCGTGCCGAGCATAGCGTTGCCCTGCGCGTTAGCCACTGTCGTTGGAACGGGACTTTGATAGCTCTGCGAGATTTGCGACTGATTTTGATGCTGCTGAGATTGCTGTTGCTGTTGTTGCTGTTGAGGTGTCGTGGATAAAGGACCACCGGGAGTCGGCGGCGCCGATCTACTGCTAGGAATAGCACCAGGCGGCAGAGGTGGCGACTTTGTACTCCGCGGTGAACTGTTCGGTGTTGATCGCGGCGACGCTTGGTGATTCTGTTGAGATGGATTGCATTAAATTAGTGATTACACTTCCAATTTTATATAAGAATGGAAAACAGCTTTGCTCCGTTATACGTCGCTCTCGCGGATATCAATTAAAATCAAAAGCAATTGGTATTTAATAAATCTCCTTTTTAATCTTATTTTTTGCGCAAAATATAGCGAATAAATTTGTTTAATTAACTTTAATCCAATTGACACAATCATATCCGTGATAGTACCTTTAGCATTTTCATGAGACCCTCCAGTTGTACCATGAGCTGCCTCCTGGAGTCTTGCAATGTCGCCAGATGCGTTTCCAATTCATCTTTCCTTTGCCTCAGAGCTCGCAATTCTGACATTAACGCCGGATTCTCTAAACCTGCTGCTTCTATCTCCTGTTGCCTTCTGTATGTGGAAATAAAAGTTTCCTTGAAACATTTTCAAGTGCATTGCATTATAAGGAAATGGAATATGTCGCGATTACATGTTACCGCATGATATTCCACTTCATAAATTTGTGTCTACATTATTATAAGCGATGTGACGTGTGGTTAATGTAGTAGTTAGAATATGAATCTCTAATGAATATGTCAGTCCAAGAGAAAGATCCGCGACAAATTGATCGATGTTGATGAACGCATTTGTCATTTCAATGCGAGCAATCGTCACTTGATCGTTGTCAGTAGAGTCAGTAGTTAACAGGTAATAGTTAGTTGATGATGTATTATTTCTCTTTGTTTCGTTGTGCGAGCTATGCAACCAAGGCAACACACAAAGCGAAACAGAACGTTCTGAACATGCGTGATCCTAGGATGGGTCAACAGGATGAAATCGAGGTTTAGGCTTGATATAAAGGAAGATAAACGACACAGGTATACCTTAACCTTGCTATCTCGCGCATTATTTCCTTGTTCTTTGCCTCTAACTGCGATATAAGCTCACGCTGCGCCCGCGACGCGTCCAACGACGCTAGGTTCGCGTCCGACGGTGCTCTGCCCTGCAAGCAGAAAAGTTATCACATATAAAACGACCTACACGGGGCAACATTCCCAATGGTACTCTAAACGATGCGTACTTACTGCTTGATCTCCCTGGGACATTCTGGACGCGGTACGAGGCTGTTAACGGGGCAGTTATGAAATTAATATTAGTGGCGCACACAGCGCGAAACGCGAAACGCAGAACAGTTTTAATTAGCTCCCGCGGCTTTTGTAAATTTAATAGAGTAGGCGCAATAATAACAAACGCGCTTCAAATATCAAAGCGAATTATAACACGCGTGTAGCTGTGTAAATATAGTGAGTATAGAATGAGTATGTAAATGTTAAAAGACTTACCATGGTCCTTGCTTCTTGTGCCAACCTTTGTGCATATCGTGCTATTAATTTATGTTCATCGTCCAGTCTTGAACTGTCCATACTGGACGATATACAAAAGAAATAAGTAAAGCATGGCGTCTACACGCAAATCGAAAGGCAAACGAATTGTACCGCAACGTAAATACGTTCGAACTTACCTTCTCAGGGTCGAACGGCTGTCCACTGATCCTGAATCAAAAGGAGCCATAAATCCTGGATCTGGAAAACCGTTGTGAGATGGTAAAGGTGACGGTGGGCTGGAACGTAGTGAATATATTTATTTGGATTGTAAAATTACGCTGTGAGAGACGGAGATAAGCGAAATATATGGAGTAATGCGCACAATAAAGATACTAACACTATGTGCGATAGATCTAACGTCTTCTCGGGTTGTTCCGGGAACCGCGGCAAGCTATTCTTCCCTTTCTCCGGGACGCATCTGAAGCTCTTCCGCAGCGAATGGCCAATCTGCTTGCTAGGTGACTTCTACCAACGAAAATTCAATTGTCGTTCCTTAGGAAATTGACAAGTTACGTTGCAAGTAAATATACAAATAAAGAATCAATGCGAAATCCCTTTCATGCAAACAATAACGTTTCAAGATCTGAAAAGACACGATTCTAAATAACACGTACAAAACTACTATACTCTCTCGTCTCGTGATCATTGTTGTGTGTCCCCGAGACTTTACCGCGCCAGAAGCAATCTTGACACAACTGATAAGAGTGGCACTTCTGACACCTGTAGCGGAATCCGGTGAAGTTCTCCTTGTGACACGCGTCGCACATTATAGGATGAGCCACTGAAACATCGAGATTACGTGAAATCTCTTCTACCAATCGGTCCTGGCTGATCTCATTTGGATTCCACGCGATTACCTGTCTCCACGGCTGCCATTCTGTGATACAACGGAAGCCAGATCAAGCAGTGTGGCCCAGGATCCGACATGAGCGTATCCAGAAAGTCGTTCACGGTGACTTTAGAGTTCTGTCGAGATATACGCCACGAGATTCGTTCCATTAGTATATTAACATATCAAACACAGCGTGCGCGCACACATAGCGTACATACCGCGGGAAAGATGGAATTAGCGAGACCGTCGGAGTATCCGAACGACGGAGATTCGTAGACGGCCGCTGTCAAAGCTAGAACTTCCTTCAGATAATCGGCGAACCTCCAGTGTATCATGTGTCCGTTGCTGTCGGATATTTGCGAGTATATATCTGCGCATCGAAATAAAATTTCATTGGTGAATTTGCTCGACGATCTATCTGTGCGAAGAGCATCTGTTTGCGACTTACAGCGGAATTTGTCCATGAGCTTTCCAGCGCATAACGTTGCTAGGGCTACCTTCACTGAGAATACGGATATTTTATTGTTCTCCCTGAAAGAATTGTTTGGTTTAAAGAGTCGCCAATGATCAAGTGAATAAGAATCGCGGCTGTTCTGCTCTACTTGTGACATATCCGATATTTTATTCGTGGATTTTATTGAACGGATTTAAAAAGAATTTCGACAGTTTTGAGGAATAAAAAGATTCCAACAGAAGATACCAGTATATCTTTAATTAATTTCACAAAAAATATAATAGAGTTTCAATTATGCTTTCGCGTGTATCTTCTTTTCTCTTGCATGTGTAGTATTTATTGTTAAAAGTACGATTAACCGGAGACTCATTGATATATGTTTAACACATTGACTGCCACGCTGATTTCCACTGATTGTATCGATGCTCAAACTCAAGTTTGAATCGTCAAATATGTGGTATCAATGCAATTCGCGATGCATATATTCGTGAGTTCATCTTATTGGCTTTCTACCGGCTATATATTTAATTTGTTATATGAAGTTTCTTGTGCTTTGTAAAAAAAATTAATGAGAGGTGGCGACATTACGCGCCAGTCACTGGTGACCAGCTTGGCAATCAAGGTGTTAATAACGATGTAGCAAGAAAGTATATCTACCCGCTGGTATAAGCAGCCAATAGCCAGTTCATCAACAAGGCCGTGGTTGCGTCGACTTTAGCTTGCTGGGACACTGGCACTCTCTTGTTCAGTGCATGAAACAGGGAAGACAGTAGTGTTTCGAGCCTGGATACCCCTAACGTGCTCGACGGCTCCAATGTGTTTAGACCGTTCTCCCGAAACGCCTCGATCACGTTCCATATGTCGACGTTGTGCACTGCATACGACAATTCATGCGTTATAACATCGTTATTATTATACAACCGTTATTATTATACAACGTTATTATTATACAACGAAATCACTTGAGATCGGAACGCCCGCGTCTTTTTCGTCCGATAACGCTGACGCAAAGCGCGCCGTCTTACTAATTAACGTAAATGCAATTATACAGAACGCAAGAAACAATTGTACAGAACGCGAGAGGAAATTAGCGTTCCGGAGTTAATATTCTGAAACACCCATCCGTGAGCGACGAAGATCTTTGTGCAGTTAACGATAACGCGTTTAATCCCGGATTACTGCTGCGGGTGAGAGAACAACCGTGACGGAACTACGCTTATTACAATTAAGTCAAAACTAAATTGTACTTGAAAACTTGAATTAATAAGAACAAGTGGAAGATGAAGTGGAAGATGAAAGCTCTAGAAAAGTTCTCTTCTTCGTGTTAATCTGGACTTTCAATCACGAGTCCAGATACATTTACTCGGAGATCTGCGTGAGAGTACACGCAGAAAAATGCATACTGCATTCGAACAAATGTCATCTGTTTCCAGTATTTTATAAGTTTATAGTCCGCAAATATATTGCAAATATATTGCAAATCATAAGCATGAAATTTATTACAAAACCATTCTAAATCCTTATAAGTTTAGCATTTTGACCAACAATATCAATTTAAAAGAAAAATTCGGTTTGCCTACTACATAGTGTTGAGTCAACTTTTACAATATTCATGTAAAGGAAATGAATTCTTCTCTTGAGTAATAATATGTACTCAATATAAGTTCCATATAAGCTCTCCTAAAATTTGTTATAAATATATTTTAAGACCATTATGAAGAAAATATATCTATTGCTGAAGATTAATTTAAAGAAGAAATAAGAGTAATCGTTTTTCTTAGCAATAGATTGATATTTTCTTGTGTGCAGTAATCCGGGAGTAATACAAATAAAAATACGTTCCAGAGATACGTTCTTCCACGAATGTGTCGAACATTATACTTACGGTGCACTTTCTTCTGAATAAATCTCAACTTGCAGGCGGTGCGATATGACGCGAATCGAATGGTATCGAAGTTCTGCTGCCGCATCTCCTGCAGGAGCTGCAAACGGCTCGTCTCCCCGCTGCTCCCGTTTCCCGATCCACCCGCACCTTCCTCCGCCATTTTCGCTGCACACAGAATGAACGCAGATAATCACGCTTATCTATTTCCTCTCGTCGATTCTTCGCGCGCATTCCTTCGCGATCGCTCACAGCGAGCCTGGTTTTGCAACGCGTAAATTTATGCACGATCTCGAGTTAGAGCGACACACACTGCTCGTACGTATCCCCCCTTTTTCTTTTTCCAGGAACAACAGCAAATTTATGCGGCGCGCAAAAGACCAGCGAATACACGCGGAGCGAAGGCCGCGCGATGATTAATCGCAAGGTCTGCTTCGTTTTCGAGCAACTTCTGCATCAGTGCAATAAATCAGAGTGAGACAAGTATACTTTCTTTCATCCTGACTTATTGCACCAGTGTGCACTGATTCAGAAGTTCTTCGAAAACGAATAGACAGCCAATTGACTCTCGCGCGATTCTCGACGAGCCTTTCGCTCGGCCGGGACGTGCGATTTCGCATCGCGCCGCGTCCGCAAACATTAAGCATTAAACGGAGCAAATAAAACAGAATGAAATTACGCGCCTCCAGCTGGAAAATAACGAGTATACCCGGAATAACTGCCGTCAGTTACAATTAAATGCAACTGCATCTTTCAGCAGCGGCTGCGTACGCGCGCGTATACACGCGCACACCGTGGAAAATTAGAAGCCGTGATTTCACGTAATTTCGCTTCGCGATCTCTCATGAGCCGCAGGTTCCTCCCTCCTACCTCCTGCTTTTAATTTCACGAAACTCACTCTGCATCACGCGTGTGAACGGCGCGGCAAAGCTGCATCTACTTCGCAGCTCGTGCAAGAGACGTAACGCCACGTCATTATTGCGAGAACGGAACCGTTTGTTGTCGACGGGTCCAGAAAGAGAAGGAGAAGGAGCAGACAAAGGGAGAGAGAGAGAAAAAGAGATAATTAGCGACGATTAGAGAGCACACGCGACGTACTTTATCTTACAGATGCATCATCGCGCGACTCGGCTATGCGGTTAACGAAATGGACATCGATATTGTTGTGGCTTCATCGTCTGTTGCGAGCTTTCTTTCCTCGTCGTTACATTGTTTTCTCTTTCGTGGAAACGTAGGCGAGGGCCCCACTTCCGGGAAAAAGAGTTGACTCTCCGAAGGCCGTTCAACCATGACGGTGTAACCCGCTTTACGTAAACGATCGACCCAGTTAGTGAACGTCAATATCCGACGGTGTAATTCATTTAAAACCGGCCGATATTTCGCGTTACACACACGCGAGTTCATCCTTTCAGCAAGTTACTCGCTGCCTCTCACCGAGACAATCGCCATGTCGCGTTGTAATCGACGTTCTAATTATGCGATTGTTCCGTACGGCTATTTGCGATACAATGATCGTAATTGAATTAACCCACTTACGGCTGACGCGCCGTTTGCGGAACTAGAATTCTATTACAAGTAAAATGAATTTCGTATTAAATAATTTCCTTTTTTGGACTTCCACTATCTGCTTCTCGAGGATATTAAGGTCCTACGGGAAAACGTATTAAAAATGAAAATGTTTGTTGCGAGATAAGCGAATAGAACGACACTCGGTCTCTTGCTTTAAAAAGTCCATGTATTAATAATGTGTCGTAAATGAAACGTAATTTTCAACTAACTCGACTTTATTATAAAGCAACCGATTTCAATTAACACGAGTTTCCCACATAAATAAAGACGCTGAACATAGTACGCAAACCTTTAATGTATATTTTATGATGTTATTGTTGCGCAGAATGCGCACGTATTTAAAATACCCTCGTTTTAAATAATATCCATTTGTTTTATCCCATTAACTATTTTTATCAAGAAATTTACTTTTTATTTCATTTGTACAATAATTCCGGATTAATTGCGTTCTCTTCCTGGCAAGATAAGCGGTTATATTCATAACATCAGAATATTGGCGCAATATTGCTGCAATTTTCATGACGCCAGATGACTTCTTCTTTTATGTACTGAAAAATTTTGTTGAATGAAGACGCGTCTGTGCGTGCTTATGTTAATCGCCAAGCAGGTAATATGCTATATACATATGAAAAGTATCTATCTGAATAAAAAGATAAAAACAGATACAATCCAACAGATACTCTTTCCGACTCAACATTTTCAGATAGCTGAGAGGATCAGTGCGCAAATGCGGAATAACGCCATCCTTAGGAAGGCAAAAGGGCCTAATTGGACGAACGAAGTGTTATATTGGATGCTAAGCGCCGAACACAGATACACGGAACATAGCGTCGAGCATCGCGCCGCGTCTAGATGGCCTTAATAATTGATCAGCACTTTGGCGCAACTAGCTGATCAGGAAGCAATGAGGGAATATCGGCCGATAGGTTCGACGGAATGAGGGAACTAAACGCGGATGCCTAAGTTTGAATCAATACGATAAGTGGGCCAGGTGGGGGAACGTAAGATCGGTCAAAGAAACGGGGGAACGGTCGGAAAGGGAACGCCGGGCGGTCAGGCGCGCTCGAGGGAACGCGCGAAATGGAGCGGCTAAAAGGCGCGGCCAACTTCAGCTCGCGTTGACAACAGTCAGATCTTTATCCGACTGACAATACCGTTTCGGAAGGAGTGCGGCGGTAACGGTGAAGGAAATTAGTGCGACACGAACGCGTATGTCGGTATGTAGTGCATTTCCGTGTGTGCTCACGTGGCACACGTAAATTCTTTCGCTTTTCCGTCGGCACGTCTGTCTGCAGTGTCTCGCCTGTAGTTCAAATTCGCGCGTACACCACTTGAATATGTCCGGTGTGTCTAACGCATTTAACGTATTCTTGCTGAAAACCTCGCGAAAAACAATAACACTCGCGCGCTGCATCGTGCATTCCGCAGTGTGGGGAGTTTAATGTAACACAGATAAAAAAACGAAGTAGTACAGCTGGATTCACTTGCGCGGGCCGTTAAGTAACCGATACGCGCGGGGGTAATTTTGTAATTACGCGCCTGCGCAGCTAGGGAAAAATGTCCTTTGGAATTTCTCTTTTTACAGTAGTAGCATCTTCTCGCCGATTAATCGCGCTACACGGTACAGTCTCATGTGAAAGATGATTCTCTACACATCGCCAATTGCTATTCTTGTGCGGAACACAGTGTATATATGGCATAATAGTCTTACGCAATATATGAGGTTATATCAATTTAGAATTTACCGTAGGAGTACACTATGCGCTCTAGAAAAACGTAACTTCACCGATTGGCTACTACACCGATCTGTAGCTACCTTTATGAACAGAAAAATTATGACAATTTGTGATTTTTGAGCTGTTTGTGAACTCTCGATATACATTCTCGCATTGGACAAAACGGAAAGTTCACACTCATCTCAAAAATTACACTTACAAAAATTACACGAGAAAAGAATACATGAAAATTTATATTCTGAATTATAAAGTTTATTTTTGCGAAATGAGATTTATTTGAAGTAAAATTATTATTAAACAAGGTAAAAACATTAAATGAAGTAAAATAAAATTTATTTCCGTAAAATACATTTTTATCCCACTTTTACCCAATAACAAATTATGTTCTTTTTCTAAATACACAAATAATTTTTCTATCTTCGTTTATGAAACGGTTTGAACTTTTTTTGATATTTTTCAAAAAGCATTCGGCATCCAATTAAACCTGACTCATGAGAATGACTGAAAAACAAATTCTTCCATTCGACTGTGTTGAAAGAACATAATTCAAACCGTTTAGTCAAACGCAAACAAGTGTACACTATGTTTCAAAAACTTTTTTCTCGATATGTTTTGGAACGCAGACGATGGTCCGACGAGAACTTGTTCTTTTCTTTATAAATTCTCAGAAGTTCCCCTCACTGGATCATTGGCTGCGTTCCAAGCTGCACGAGAGAAAAATGCGTTCAAGCAGTTTTGATACCAAGTGTACGTTAGTATTTGACCTTAAACAGACGCGTAACGTCGATAAACACTACACCACTCTTGTTTCAACTTCGCATCGCGCGTTCAACGTGAAATTAACCAGATTTTGAATTTCAGATGTTCAATGTCGATAGCATCATGTATAGACGGATTGATTTCGCTGTTTCAGACACCTCATTAGTGAATGATGAGCGCATCGACCTCGACGTTACGTCGTTACAACCGGTCAGACTTGAGTCATCGTTTCATTTGATTTTTAATGGCAAACCCGCGATAACAGAATATGAGAGCGAATAAATTTCGATTCCTCAATAAAACTGTCGTCAGAGTTAATGGTTTGTTTCGAATACCGAGTCTCTAGAGTTATTAAATCATTAAGCGTTATCTGGTAAATATTACGTTGCGTTTAGCAGAGAAAACTGCTTCGTAATTGTTCTAAAATTCGTGAATCTGATTGACAGATGCTTTTAGATTCAGCCAAAATTAAGAGCACACACCAATCAAATTCAGGAAATTTTAAAACAGTTGCAAGGGACCCTAGTAATATATGTCGATTTCTAAACGTATCGCAATGTTTCCTACAGCTTTATATACAGTATGTTCTTTGCTTTCTGTTTCTTTCTCTCTCTGATTCAAACTTTAAATCTTATACAAGAAAAAAGACTGAGAATAAAAAACAAGTAGCAAAAAGCACATTGTAGATTAGGCTTAACAAAACGTTTACGAAACGTTTCGGGAATGTTTCTAAACGGTATGCGCTACCTGGGGAGTTTTCTCTGCTCCGAACGCAGTCACAAATAATAATCACTAACGATTCAAGACGCCTAATAATAATCCCTATAATGTCCGGTAACACGTGCTAATTATCCGCAGTTATTTCTCCGACTTGTAGGGGGAAGAGCCCTCCTTTCCTCTCGTCACCGCAGGAAGCACCGCGCGCGTGATACACGTCAATTATAAATCAAATTATCGATGCCCTAGTGAATCGAAACACCTTCGGTTTGGCGGGGTCGACAACTTCCCAGTGGCGTGCTGAATGGTCGTCTCGCGTGCGCTACACTTCCTCGCCGCCGGATAAATATTTGATCGGACATCCCGAGTAGGAATGAAATATAAAAAAGAGAGAAGGAAGAGAAAAGAGTCACGCGAGAGGGAACAGACGACGGCCAAGCGGGTAATAAAAAAAGTACGGACCCCTTGCGATGGTCCGCGATAGCCTTTTACGAGGGTGCGCGCAAGCACCTAACCTGTTCTACCGGTCGGCGTAGCAATCTATCCACCTACCTGCCTGTCTACCTGGGGCGCTCCGTGCGCGCGTGTCGCCAACGAGCGTGCGATAAAAAAAGGTACCGACCGGGGCGTGTGGAGTCGCCGTGGCGTGCTCCTCGGAGGCTTCCCACGTAATCCCTTATCGCTCCCACTTCGCCATGAGCTTCGCCGCGAAAGGAAACGAGCCGCGGGCGAATAACAGTCGTTCGTCTCTGATCGCTCGCTCTCTCGCGTCTCGCACTCGTCAGCCCCGGCGCGGAACTGCTCGGCGCAGCGGCTCCGTCGGGTGCGCTTCGTGTCCCTCGGCCGGGGATCCGCCACACGTTCAGGAAGCACGCGCGAAATCCACGATTGTCGCAGCGAAAACGAATCCGACTCGTGGAACTGGCCGACGGGCGAGGCGTGGGTTCTCTCTCGCCGGGACGGCGTCACGATAAACAAGCCCGCTGCTGGGATGCCGATGTGACGCACGTCGCGAATTCCGCGGCCATC
This sequence comes from Odontomachus brunneus, assembly GCF_010583005.1. Classification (NCBI taxonomy): domain Eukaryota; kingdom Metazoa; phylum Arthropoda; class Insecta; order Hymenoptera; family Formicidae; genus Odontomachus; species Odontomachus brunneus. The sequence goes on from NW_022639606.1 coordinate 698,362, forward strand.
ACTGGCCCGTGGCTGATACGCTCCACGACGCCACTGGCGCCGTCGCCGGCGTGAACGGGAGAACGGAGAATTGGACCGCGGGATGCGCGCGACAATTCGTATTTCAATCGCGCGCGCGCGCTACTGTGTGCAACGTGTTCCGTGCCGCAAGCCAGCACCTGGAAGCACTCTGTCGTGGAGTCCTGTTTGTCCCCCGATAGCTCGCATCCAGGTAGATACTGCTATCGATACTTTAATCCGACGAGTATGTCGCGAATATTCGAATTTAGCACAACGAATACTGTAAACATCTAGCGAATAAGCAAAGAATCATCGATAGAACGTAACGATACCTAACAGCGTATAACGTCTAAGTAGCTCGTATCAACATCATTGCAGGTTACTTTGGCACTTCGATGCCGCTAAAGCGATTCTGCAATATTCATAGAGACCATGTTATCCGGTGATATCTGAGTCGTTCCGAAAATATCAAACGTAAACACGCTCAAGAGATAAGATCAATATTTCCAGATGTTGACCTGATATTCTTTGCTTATTGGCTGGATTGTAAGAACTTTAGCTCGCATGCGCTCGATAAAAATGATCGAACTTGTCAAAAAATAATTAACTATTATCAAATTCAGGTAACGATGCGACGAAGTTACAATGAGGATTCGATTAATATTTCGTCGATACTGTGGTCCACTATATCGTATAGGTAGGCAGTAAAATTAATAATTAACACACACACACACACACACATATATATATATATATATATATATATATATATATATATATATATATATATGTTATGCGTAACAATTACATTATTGAGTAGGAAATTATAACATTAATGTTATTGTTACTCAATGGGAAGTTCCTTGATTTATTTTAAAGAGCGGTCCGGATTGTTAATTATATCTAAGACAGAAATCGCAATATAAAAACCAGTCGCACTTAATCTAATCTAACCTAACGTAATGTAACAACGTAAGGTATTAATGAACAAGTGTATCGAAAGTAAGCTTTATTAAATAATATGCAATACGCTAAATTCGGTGTTAAAATCGTAATTAAGTCGTAGTTGAACAAGAAATACCGTCTTTACACGCCAGTAACTTATTAAGAATCCGCAGAGATTTTCCGGTTTAACGATAAATGCAAAATCTTGAACATTTATATCGAATATACGTTAAGCTATTCCACAATATTCTTTCTCTCTAGGAATTTCCTGTGTTTTTGTCGTTGTTCATTATCGTATTTCAAGGACCTTTCTCGTTACCACGATTGTACTGCAGATAATTATTGCTAGGATAATTACAAAATTCACAAAATCCGGGTGGTCCATGCGCTCCCGGCGCTCCTCTAATACCCGGAACACCTGCGAACAAATGGAATTAGTACGATATTTCGTACAAAGTAAAGTTATGAATACCATATAGCAAAAATTATATTTAATGAAACATTCTGTAGTTATTCTGTAAATTTTCAGATGTTAAATTTACCGGAAAATTCATTTAGAATAATTTCTTTCTTAAAAGGGAGTTAAAATGTTCTAGATATTTCAAAGGAAATTGCCTTTGCCCTTTTTAAAGGAAAGAGAATTTCCCTTTTTTTTCAAGACAGGATCCTTTTACCTGGTCTACCTGGTTCACCTCTGTCTCCTTGTCTCCCGGGTGAACCAACCCCGTCATTACCAGGGGGTCCTGTTAAAAATAATACAATTATCCTATAGCTATCCAAAACAAATCTCGTAATAATGATATTTAATTATTAACGATGGCGTTATTTGACCTGGCAGCCCTCTCGGACCAGGTGGTCCTTCTATACCAATTCCTTCTGGACCTCCATCTCCTTTCTCTCCGCGTTCGCCAGACGGACCCTGTGGTCCTGTGGGACCCTGTGGGCCCGGTAAACCGACGAATCCACGTTCCCCCGGCAAACCTGGCGATCCTGGATCACCTAAATGATCGTAAACGGGATTAATCAGAGCCAGAATGTTTCATACACATACGTAGAACGATAAATATACTTTGAATCACATATATAATGAATTGCAAAAAGATTCAAATACAATGAAGTTGCGAGCTCACCAAACTATCAAAATTGAGAGTCATTATCTATAGCCTCACACACGCTATAATATAATTAATAAAATTAATAAAATTAAGAATAATAAATAATAACAATTAATAATAATGTAATTACTGAATACACACGCTTACAGTAATGATTCTCAATTTTAATGATGACCTCCCAATTTCATTGTGTTTTGCAATCCACTGTACTTCCTAAATTTCTTGGACTACAATCTCATTCAAAACGAACAGTATTTTCACTGGAAGCCATAGTAAATATTGTTTTTCAATGTCGCAAGAATGAATGTTTCACTTAAGCTTAACCTGGATTTTAACTCCATATCAGTAAATGTTTTAGTCAGAGTTATGACAGTTATCAGAGTAAGTATTTATGACAACAGAGCACATCAAATTGACTCTTCAATTTCAAATAAAGATATTGATTCGATGATTTAGAGTAAAGAATTCATTGTATATAAATGAAAGATAACTCGAATTCATGTGATTCTGTGATCACTTTACTTTTTGAGTGAAATTTCATTCAAAAAAATTTAGCGAGTATAATAATTGCGTTCATGCATTAAACTCAGCTCGTAGAAGAGATAACCAGAGATATCTTTTATTAGAACAGTTTGTCAAGGTCAATCGTATGATCGTATAATGAAAGCGAGATATTGAAAATCGAAAAGCAAAATCATTATGATGAAACGACAAGCATGAATCTTCACAACGGGACTGTTTCTGTTTCAAAAGAAAGGTCCGCCAGTGTAAGACACGTTGAGTGACTGATGAATTAATGAAATTACTCGACTAATCTACTATACGAGAGAAGCTTGCGTTATTCCGCGAGTAGGCCATAATTCCAGGCATTATCGATGCTCGCAGTTGATTTCGAGCAGGTAGGTGGGTAGATACCTGGAATGCCCCGATTTCCGGTTCGACCGGGACGGCCCTGTCGAGCCAATCCCGGCAACCCGGGTAGCCCTCGTAGACCGTCTGTTAGTTCTTTCAGCCTCTCTGCGACACATGCGGTATACCATTATCTTTATGGGCGCACGGCAGCGCGTGAGACGTTAGTCCGAACGTTGACCCGCCGACAGTGTTAAGTGTGCATGTGTCATTGTGCGATAACGCGTGGATGATACTTCAAGCATTTGTTTAGATGATTACTACGACAACGATGCTCTCGTGGCTGTTGTTTGCCAAAACGCCTCTTCTCGCGTTAGGCTCCTAGCGTTCCGCTCTACGTCCGAGACTCGTCTATAAACTAACAAGAAAGACCTAAAGTAGTATAGCTGATCTTTATGCGATTAATGTCGTGCCGAGCGCGAGTGATAAGTGCGTGGGGATCGGTAAACCCTGACTCGGGGGTGTACCTGGGCGACCTTGGGGACCAGGTGATCCGGGACGACCTGGACGGCCTCGGCCAGGCGGACCAGGTGGGCCTTGCATCAGTGCTGCCATCTCGGTCATCCGTTCTGTGTGTATACGGACGGTGATGAAGAATAGAGTCGCGGACAAGTCGCACGTATCCCTAGACGTGCACGCGAGACGCGTCTTTCATTAGCACGCCGCGAGAATTCGCAGATTCTCTCAATGAAATTATTAGATTATTATCTTACTAATTGCTCAACGACAAGATTGAAATAACGCCGTTGCCCTACATGTTAATTAAAGTTAACTGAAGCTTATAATGTATCCTCCGTTTCTTTCTGGATACGAAGATGAAGGGAATCAGAGAGACGGTGGAACGGTTAAACTTTAATTAACTTCAATTAATTTTTAGAGGGACGGTCGACGGCGAGCGAAAGAGATCGGGCACACTGATAAGATCACCTCTCAGCACACTGGCACAAATATCTCGAATCTCCGCTTCATTGATGCTACGACCGGGTGGCCCTTGAAGTCCCGGCGTACCCGTTTGACCTCTGTTCCCCGGTGGACCCTGTAAACCAGGTGCCCCATCCTTGCCGGCCATTCCAGGTAGTCCTATCTGGCCTTCTGGTCCTCGTTCTCCAGGAGCTCCTCTTTCACCTGGCTAATTGTTTATTTCATAATCATAGAATTGGTTTATTTCGAATTATCGGAACACGGCTGGAATTACTTGCATTCCTAATTAAGATATTTACAATTCCTGGTGCACCAGACGGGCCTCTAGGTCCGTCTAGACCTGGATTGCCGATACTATCGCTGTTCAGATAGACTGCATTTTCGTTCTGAGCTGGGAGACCAGGAAGCCCTGGTGGTCCTGGTGGCCCAGGTAGTCCCGATAAACCAGGTCTTCCTTCTAATCCCGGTATACCTGGTGCACCCGGTGAGCCAGCCGTCCCCTAAATATATAAAATATCAAATAGTTGCGCGTACACAATGTTTTAGTTTCGCGATTACCCACAGTTGGGAAGCAACGCTTTACCCGTTACAAGTTACTTTTTTTCAGTAACGACTTGACAGCGGCGTTACTGAATAATTAATACTGCGATTAGGAAATAATATAGTCAGAGAATCCTAATAACTTTGTTATTAGGAGAATCCTGATAACTAAAATTACATTACATGTTTCAGTTATCTTGTACTGAGAAAAAAATATCTAAAAAGTAGCAAATATTTATTCGGTAAGTACTAATAACATATTTAATTAAATCTAAATTCTCTTCTTTAAATAGATTAAACAATTATTTTCATGAAAAGCTAAGATTTTCTTAAGGTTTTAAGAAAATTTATGTTTTCATATTTGAAAAATATTTTATATTAATATAAGTCAATATGTTATTATACATAGCATCCACTGAATAAAATATTTATTATTTCTTGAATTCCACTTTAAAAATTTCCTTCTTCTGTTTCTTTTTGTCTTTCTTGTTTTCATCTTCAATCATTTAGCATTTATATACATAGTACTTTTCTGTCAAAATCACTTCCGTACGTTATGCTTTTTTTCTCTGTCTCTCACTCACGCTTTCACTCCCTAATAGCAACAAGATCTTGTAAGGATATCCTGGGGACTTATGCGGACATTTAGAAGTCCTCAGAATGTTTTTAGGATATTCTGAGGACTTATGCGGACATTTAGCAATCCTCTGGATGTCTTTGGGACATCTTGGATATCTTATGCTATGTGGGCTGTCACACACGCCGTTCGCAATGCCATCGGATGGTCGGATGGTAAGAGTCACAAATGTCTATACATGCTAGATCGCTAAGTTGGGGCTTTGACGTATGAAAAGGTTGTGATCGGCCGGATATTCGATTCGGCCATGACACCTTACAACAGAATATAGCCACTCCTGCTTTTTTCAGTTATTGTATGAGATATACGAAAATATTTGTATTTCTTTTTCAACTGTAATGAAATCAAATTTGTTACTGTCAATATGTAAAAAATACTTTCATTAATAACATTTATTGTAGTAACGGACGCAGAAAATAATAATAAAGCATTAATGTTATTATAGTAAAAAATATAGTTTTTATTACGACAAGTTACGCAGTATTATATTTGTAAGTATATATATTTAATGTTAATAAAGTTTTTAATATATAATTAACATCTGTATTATTCACTTATGGTTTTAATATACTTTTCCATACAACTGCAGGCATAGCAGATGCAGGAAGAGGACTAGTATCAAACTCAATCGAAGTACAAGATTCAAAAGAAATATTAACATCCGCAGGAACAGGATTAATAGCCGGAGTAGAAAATACAGAGAAGGCACAGCAAGATTTTTTAAACGCACATCGCTTGCGTTAGGTCTGTCCATAAAATCTGTTGCTACGAAGTGAGCACTACAGATTAAATAGCTTTTCTTTGGTGTAAAGTTTTTTCCGATGACATCGACCCACGTTTTTTAAATATTTGGTCGATTCATAGGAAATCTGAAATATTTAGAAATTTTTATTGAAACACAACCTTCAAATATTACAAAACTCTCATATTTATTATATGTAAATACCTATTCAGGTATTCTTACCTGAATAAATGAAAATCATCTTTTGTAGTTGTTTTTGCATTTCGGAATGCAACAACTGCTCGGCATTTTGATGTATTTTCACTTATAATTGTAAATATCACCACGCTATACGCATTAACATGCCGAATATCACATGTGCACTATATACACACCGTCGCCATTTTGTAGTAAGGTATCATAGCTGAATCCAGATATCCGATCGGCCTCAGCTCTTTTGACGAAGTTAGCTATCTAGTATAGTATAGACATCTGTGGCAGGAGTACATCAAGTGTACATGAGGAGAAATTTTGCGATTTCATATTTCGAATTAAAATCGATTTACAAAACACGTAAGATAAAAGTAAAGACAGTTTTATTATATAATATGAATCAATTGAACTCAATTGGAATCAATTGAACTCAGAACCTCTTCAGTTCAGCCGTTATGATGGTATGATAACCTTGCCTCCGTTTAACTAATTGCTTCGCGTAAATATACACCGGCTGTGTAAACCAACTCGCGGTTAGTATGTCGCTTTGCTTGCGCGAGACACTACTGTATTACTCTCTCGATTATGGGATGGGTGATAGCAAATTAGAAGAAACAAGGACTTAGAATTGGAAGAAAGAGGGACTTCAAAATTTGATGAAAAAAGTTATGGAAATTACTTGTTATTTTTTGAGTAACGACAATGAATTATTTTTCACACAAAATGATAAATGATATTATAAATTATTCATAAAAAGTAACTCTCAATCTCTCCCCCTTCCCTCTCCTTCGTTCTTACCGTGCTGCCCGGTAACCCGCGAGGTCCAACAGGACCTTGTTCGCCCTGTTGCCCTTTGTTTCCTTTTTGGGCCGATTTTCCATCTAGTCCCGGCTGTCCTGGTTTTCCAATGGGCCCTTCTAAACCACGAGGTCCTGGCGAACCCGGATCACCGCGTATACCTAGAAGTCCCTTATCGCACGCAACCACAAATATTCATGAAAAGTTACGTTATCTTACGTAGAAAGAAAATAATATACATATTAGATTTGGTTTCCGGGTTTGAGCTGCGTGGATTCATCTTTGTTTGATTCCGACGTTTTACGAACATTTCAGTCCGCTTTATCAGGCAGGAACGACTTGATGCCGAGTTGCTCCTGAGAGGTCTTCCTTATACAGCAGTTGGTATAGGATGCTGGATACTTTGGATGCTGTTTTTGTCGCAGATGACTAATGTTTTGTGTATTAGCTAATACTTTGTGTATTAACGAATCGAGGACCGATTGTTTTTGAGCTGGGTGATAGTGTGATTCGGCATGGAGATATCGGTTGGTGGTGTAGGTTTCCTGTAAACTTGTGATTGACCTGTAAACTTGGGTGACTCAGGGAGCCATTTGTTCTTATAACTAGGATATCCAGGAAAGGGAGTCTGTTATTTTATTCGACTTCCATTGTGAAAGTAATGTTGGGATGTTGTGTGTTATGTGTTGTCAGATGATGAAAGTATCATCTACATATCGGAGCCATATTCGGAGTTTCAACTGGCACTTTTGGATGACCTGAGATTCAAAATGTGCCATGAAGATATTAGCTATGACTGGAGAGATTGGGGATCCCATGCATCTGAAATCTGTTTATAGATTTGATTATTGTAGCTGAAATCGATTAGGGGGATGAGATCGGAAGGGACTTGTTTTGAGGTCTTGATTATTTTGATAGTGTCTGGAATTGGGACTTGCGTGAATAAGGAAATTCAAAAGCACTCCAACAATCTCAATAGGGATAATGGACAAAAAATCAGTCCAATCTGGCGATCCGTTCTCCCGGTTTCCAAAACATGACAGACAACAAATTTCCTACCACCATCTCTCCTGCTACTCCTCCTCCTTCCTGTCTCCTCCTCCCTCTCCCCCTATACCAACTACTATATAAGGAAGACCTCTCAGAAATAACTCGACATCGGGTTGTTCCTCCCTGATGAAGCGGACTGAATGTTCGCGAAACGTCGGAATCAAACAAAGATGAATCCACGTGGCTCAAACCCGGAAACCAAATCTAATATGCATGGACACCGCGAAAACCTAAAAAATCAAAATAATATACAATAAAACATCATTATATCGTACATCTCAAGTAACAAAATACCTGCGGTCCCGGTAATCCTGGAATTCCGTCTTTTCCTGGAACTCCAGGTGATCCTGGAGGACCTATCGGTCCGACCTCTCCTTTAATGCCTGGAAAACCGTCTTCGCCAGGAGGTCCGACAGGTCCTTCGGATCCGGGAGGTCCTGGTATCGCGCTATTACCCGTCAATCCCGGCGTACCTTTGAGAATAATACTAAATATTTTTTCCACGCTTTCTTTGTATTTATGATACATTCAGAGAAAAAAATGTAGCAATGGCAACTATATAGATGGCAACTATACGAGTTTTGTCTGTAGAATTAATATACGCAATTTAATAAATTATTTTGTAATTATTACAACTAAAACTGAATAGTTATGAGAACTGTATAGTAAGTAGCCTTAGTTGCAATAACTACAAAATAATTTATGAAACTATATACATTAATTCTACACACAAAATGCATATTTGTCATCTATATAATTGTTACCACCATATCCGAGTATATTTATTCTGTAAAATATATATATATGAAACAACCTTGACTAGTACAATCAATTTATAATAATAAGATATCTTAATGCCCAATTTTTGTTAAAACAATGGAATTGCGAACCATCTCGACCAGGTTCTCCGACATCACCCTTCGGACCCGTCTGGCCTGGTGGCCCCGGAGGTCCTGGTATTCCTGACGGTCCTGGTAAACCTGTTGGCCCCGGCAATCCTGTTACACCATGAGGACCCGGTGGTCCTGGAATGCTAGGAGCGTTGGTGAATATAACGTCGCCTTTGGGTCCAGATGGACCCATAGGACCAGGAGGACCTTGCGCACCGTCCTGCCCACGAGATCCATTTGATCCGGGGTATCCTCTTTCTCCACGTTCGCCTTAATATAATATTATTTTAAAATAATATTATTTTTAAACTTCATAATAATCTGGTTCATGTTTAATAATAATTTTTTCATATTTTCCTTGCCGCATATTTTCGTGTTGGATCAATCGTGAAAGCATCAAGTGACATTTTCAATAAACAAGAAAGAAAAGATTAATAAGAGCCAAGATTTCAGTTGCAAAACTCACTCAGTCTTCCAAAACTTTTGCATTTATGCAAGGGATATTGGTAGTGAATAATAATAATAATTATATTCTTGCGTGGTACTTATTGGCCAAATTTAAATTCTATTTAAGTTTGCAGAAAGATTTCTACACATATATGGTTAAGTTTTCCATTGAATATGGTAAAACAAAGCAACACACATTCATGTAAGTTCTATATATACAAGAAATACGAAAATGATAGCGTGATTATGTTAGTGACGATCGTCTCTGCATTATCGACATTGTTCGAGTTCGTCATCGACTCCAGCATCCTCTTAATAGAGTTTTGTTTCTTAGTTTTTTTTTTATTTTATTTTTTTCACGACCAAATGGTTTTTGCCACTGAGATCTCGCGTTAGTTCTTATTGGTTTTTTCTTTCAGTTGATTATGTATCAAAAAACCTAGTTGATCATTTAGTTTTAAATTTTCAACAAAAATGTTGAGTTTCCGTTATACGCACGGTCGGTTTTGATTTTCGAGTTACTTATAAGCGGTCAGTTTACAGACGTAGCGACAGATTGCAATAAATTGATTTACAATCATTGCGAATAAACGCATCTGGGTCAATGGGTATCGGTACGTGGAATCTCGTGCGCCGTCTGAGTCGTTTAATAGTCGCTATTAGAATTGTGATTTTTTTACAATGTTCATAAAATAGTCACGAAGACAAAATATATGGGCGACATAGCAGGCATTGCTGGCGCACTATCGATGAACGAGCGAGACTTCTTCGCTATAATAAACTTTATTAAGCCAAGCGATCTTCAGTTTGTCGTGTGTATGGCTCATGTTAAAAGTATCATCCTATTAACAGATTAACATGTTCACAAATGTACGAAGCATTACGTAAGATTATTGAACTCATCCTGAACGATCATTTGGAATAAAAGAGATCATATTTACAAATTATACTACAATAACTGTTAACTAAATGCAAGAAAAATGAGCTAAACTTATAACATTTATTAGACTAAAGAGAGATTATGGTCATAAGTTCCAAAACCCCAACGAATCAGTAAAAATAGAAATAAATAAATTTACTCATCGCATGCAATTTTGAAAAAGTGTTTGTAAATACCATATGTGATATTTCATAAGCCATTTCGTACACCCAACTATGATATTAGCAATCTATAGAGAAGATACTATAGAGATTTATACTATATGTAAGATACTATAGAGAATATGCTCCTCCATTTATTATGTGAGATATAGCTTTGTGACAATTGATCCGTGTGACTTCTAAGAGACCCAGTCTCTCAATTACTACAATTTCAGTATAGTCCAGAGAGCTTCACAAAAACATTATAAAATGAAATATAACCCCTTAACTATGATTTTTACTACAATTTTATAACTTTACTATAATTTTTACTACAGCATTTTCTTCATGTAAAATCGTAGATTGGACGGCAAATTGACTTGGATATTGTAGTGACTCGATTACATCGTGCACGATAATCAAGAATACTCGTTTCATCATATTCCCGCGCTCCATCGCCGACGAGAATAACGCGGTTATATGTATCTCGACGCGATTTCTAACAAGATCGAATTACATTGTCCAGCGTGTCTTCGGTCGCTATTAATGAACGTACGAATGGATTTAATCTGTTTCAATTAAGCGGTTCGTGAGATTCTTTTGTCTAAACGGCAGTATGTGATGTTTACCCTTTTCGCCTGGATATCCTGGGGCGCTATTATCGCCTCGTTCTCCTTTGGCTCCTTTTTCGCCCACAATAGGCGACCCAAGAGAACGCGACAATAATCCGCCTATCGTACTGTTTATGTTCCCTGGCGGGCCCGGGAATCCTCGAGGACCTTGATCTCCTTTCAAACCCGGGAAACCGGTATCGCCCTATTTGGAGTTTACTTTTCTATTGTTACTTTTGTCTCTCGCACAGAAATTCTTCAATTCTTAAAACCGCACTGAAATTTAAAATTCCATGACGCAACGCTCACCCTTTCACCACGATCGCCTTTTCGTCCTGGAAATCCTGGTAATCCCTGAGGACCCACGGGTCCAATTGATCCTTTGGAACCTTGTAGACCTGGGAAACCCCTCGCACCGGTATTACCTGGGGCTCCCTGATAAAATAATATTTCTTACTTTTACGCTCATCTATTCGTGTCTCGATAGCATAAAATGATTTATTAATCCTCCGAGAATGATAATATATCTTCGTTACTTTCAAGGCAACCCTCATGACAATTAAATCTTCATTGCCTTCCTCGATTTCCTCTTCAAAAATTATTGAAACTTCCTTTACCCTTCTAGTTCAGGATTACATAGCTTTTTTGTAAATTTTGGTTAAATTGCTAAGTACTTTATTTTTAATGTTTTTCTTAGCAAAAATGTTCCGAGAAATGATCACTTCTTAGAATGACTTGGACATAAATGAATCTGATTGCCATTCGGAGTTTTAAATTGCGAGATAAGCAACGATAACGTACTATTCTGCCTTGCTCCCCGGGTGGCCCACGTTGTCCTGGAAGTCCAATTAAACCTGGTGCACCTATTGGTCCTTGTGCTCCGGGTGGACCAGGTGATCCCTGATTTTGAATCGATAGAGACATGTGTCTGCATGAATTTATTTTAGAATATGTGATAATAACTCATAGATCGTAACATATGTCGAATTTAATTCAGTCGGTTAGTGCAGGTTGATTTCGCGAGAGTACACAAAATCTTATTAGTGTGTGGACGCAAAATCCCGAGAGCAATGGATAACAAATTAGTTCAAGTTTCATCAGAATATTCGAATCATATATACGGAAAAAAGAAAAAAAAAGTTGGATTAGATTGCTGTCCTATATTACTAATCATTTGTTGTGGGTATTGGTATTTTGTTAAGGCTCCTAGGGATCATCCATCTCTTTTTAATGATGTCAGAAACGAGAAAACGCATGCTAGAAATTCTTGCAAAATACGTCGAGATAAACAGATATATCCACAAAACGACATTTGTGATCGATTAAGTACACCTCTAAAATATTCCGTACACTTTCCTTTTGTTCTAAAAATCAATAGATAATCGGAAAATTAATATGACAAGATAATGAGGAAATTAGATTAGAAAAGATGATTGCACGTCACATTTATTTTATAATTACCTGTTGATTGTTAGAACAAAAGGAAAGTGTACGGAATATTTTAGAGGTGTACTTAATCGATCACAAATGTCGTTTTGTGGATATATCTGTTTATCTCGATGTACTTTGCAGGAATTTTTAGCATGCGTTTTCTCGCTTCTGACGTTATTAAAAAGAGATGGATGATGCGACTTTCCAGGAGCCTTAAATTAGCAAAACTATTTTTCTCAGTGAAGTATATTGCCTACTCATAGGCGTTGTTATTTTTGATACTAAAAAATTCGCAAGATTTCTCCTGTAATTGCCCAATAATTAATAGATATAGATCGTAAAAAATGCATTGCGCAATTTTGAAATTCTTACGTTTGTGCCGTTGAATCCACGTGATCCCTGCGGACAGATCATCTCGCAGGCGGGTTTTATCAGCGAGGCGGCTACCTGCGTGATAACGCTGGGCAAATGTTTGCAAATCTTAAGTCTTTTCGAAATATATCGAACTTACCGGTAACTCCTCGCACGTTTCTCGTTCCGGTCGCGTAGGATCGCAGTTTAGTACCATCCATTGTATGTCGATCTAAATGTGATGCAAATAGATACTTGGTCAATTTAATAATTTTGAACGGTGCACAAACAAATTACATGATTGACCTGAACTACGAATGTGTTTTTACTGCAATAAATGTTACATTAAATCTTGCTATAATTTTAATCATTTTAATTTAAGAATAAACTCCTTAATAACTGACATTAAACAGCCTAAGGAGCGATTTTTCAATAGCAGTTTAAACTTAAATTCAAGTTTAAACTCTATTCTAACAATGTATTTGTTTCGTTTAAACAGAGTTTAAGTTGAAATCTAAGTTTAAACTATCATTGAAAAATCGGCCCTAAGTGTCACAATTAACAAGAAGAACAAAGCCAACATAAGCCACAACGCGAGATTTCAATTGCGAAACTCACTCTCGATCGTGATGAAAATAAAACTTCATTAATCTATCTTGTTGATGGTACATCAGAGATCCTTGATCGTTTAATTGATTTTCTTTCATATACCATATACGTCGTCGCCACGTTTGCTTACTTCTATTTATTGGTTCTATTTATCTCATACTTTAACATCGTTCTGAATGTGGGCCAAAGAGTCTAATATTAAATTTCGTCCCCTTTCACACTGATAGTTCTAGCCTCGTTTCGCGTAAAGCGGTCTGTAATCAAGTAGCGGACTGCTTAATTGTACTGACCGACACGTAACGTTATCTTGTAAAGATGCGCATTCCTCGCGCAATGACATAATAGCTATGCAATTCAGGAGCGTCAGATGTGTAATACACGCATGCGAGTTGATCTTTATAAATAGTTCAGCTCACTTTCACCGAAAAATATGCGATTAAGGAGTAAGTAGATCCAAATTAAATTAAGAATGTCACTTTCAGCGGGTATTATAAACATTTTTGGACTTTTTATATGCGTAAGATCTTTGTGTCTAAAAAGATTAGACTGAAACTGAAAGATTCACTAGGATATCATTTTGATTATATCATCTTACAACTTGTTGGATTTGTACTTTTGCTATTTTATTATTAATTATAACATTCTTTTCTTTTATAGTATTAGGAAAATCATATTCTCTAAATTTCTTAAAGTAAAATTTTATTTAAACAGTAAGAACCACTGAGTCGCTCGAATTTAAGTGATTTTTCACTCACATAGAGTAAATTCTGCATTGTAGGAAATTTAGAGAGTGCGTTATCTACCGAGGAATATTTTAAATATTGTTTTAACACAAGTGTTAAAAATATTAATAGAACTTACCGGTACTGTTACTTTACCATTACTCATCTTGGCTATTGACAGATTACCATCGACTTTAATCGGACCGTGCGGCTTCAGCTTTTCCGTACCAATGTGTTCGCAATCGATGTGCAACACCAGCTTGTCCTTGAACACTCCGAAATTTAATTTGTGCCAGCTTTTGTCAAACACCTGTTTAATAAAAAACCAACTGTTATTCCTTTTAGTGTTATTACCTAATCTAACGAAATGTAGTCAGCTATTTAGCTGACAGTTAACATAATTCTCCATTTTATCCAATCTATAGGCAAGATAATCTGTAAAGGGGATAAGCGATCGCTGAATAGAATTGATTAACAACTGTCATTGCGCAGAAATATGCGTCATTATGAAACGTGTGAAATGTCCGCAAGTGTCGCGATTATTAATGATGAAGAAAAAGAGAGATGAGATCCCACACATTGCGATGATACATTCTTATCGCTATATCATCGATAGTACAGCGCATAACCCTGTTTTCTGTCACGCGAACGACAGGACTCTGGCGCTGCAAGCCTCTTCAAGTGACATTTGCGCAAGAGAGAAGCGATTTAAACGTTCTTTACATCTGCCCTGATGACGGGACGATTCACGCGCCTACTTTTATGCGACCGGCAGCATATCTTGGGACTGCTTACGTAACGATTTCATGGGACAATTGACAAAACATACGTAATAATCGATTAGCTAAATCGCTTTGGCGGCAGCTCCGATTCCCCTCCCCCCCCCTCTCTCTCTCTCTCTCTCT
>NW_022639606.1:713464-725034 GCF_010583005.1 Odontomachus brunneus
CTCTCTCTCTCTCTCTCTCTCTCTCTCTCTCTCTCTCTCTCTTCTCAACGACGTTTCTAAGAGTGGCTCATTCAAGAAGATTTACGACCCTACATTCCACAAGTGTCATTTTCAACGTCCAAACCTATTTGTTTAGAGCTTTCAATTCAGAAATGTGGTTTGAGCGATTTTTGTAATTTTTGCGGCACAATGGAGGATAAATTAAGTGCGTCAGTAAATGAAAAGATCCATCAACTCTCCATGCCAGTTCTGCTTCCATCGAGGAATTTTATTCGGCAGATCGAACGTTCTATTTGGCAGACGTGTGTCTAAATCAGTAATATAGGACGATTACGCGCAACAATGTGCAACACGGCCTATTCTAGAACGATGACGATGACGCGACCGATGACACTCACACGATCGTTCACGAAAGAGACAGTCTGCAATTTTCCCTCGCGGTCAATCAGTGAGAAGTCCAGTGACTGTTTCCTGGGATTCACAGTGATGAGAAGCTGTGCGTTACCTTCCGCGTCCACAACCCTAACGATGTGCCAAGGATATTTCGGTATTTTCCTGGCACGTAGTGTGTATATCAACGTGAACTCCTGCGGAAACCCATTGGGTGTGATGTTCCTGAAAATAAACTGAGATATGCGAAGGAATTTCTGGATTAAGAAAGATATTTCTACCGTTAAATCGATAGCTTCAACAGACAAACACAAACAATAATATTGGAGGATTACTTTGAATGATTGGAGAGGCTTTATAAGTCTCAGAAAGATTGGACTGACTTTATAAGTCAGCAAGATCTCTAATTATAGATTATGTCAAATTAAAATGATGTAATTTTACTCAACGAGTATCGTGCACTAAAACACTGACTACGTCATGTATCTTTTACGTGTCTAATATTAAACGATACTTTGCTGGAAGGGTGACATCAGTGTCTTTCTCCAGCCGATATGCCGTTTGCATGCGGTCACTGCCTTTGACTTTCGTTACGCCACTGTAATACGCCTTCAACAGGTCCAATTTCAACTTGCTGATAAAATCGAATGTCTGAAGATCGTCTTCGCCGGATTTGTAACCCTCGCATAACCCACGTTCGACGATATTCTCTTCCGCAACACACTCTATCGGAAATACATTTCGAACTTCGTAAGTCTGTCGATGTTGTACCGATGAAATATATTATTACTTACGAATATAGATCATGTGTACAATCATGAATATCCATGTTTGCAGATACATTTACCGTGATCGAACAAATCTGAAAAAAAAAATAATAAAGATTATTGTTATATAATGTAATTATTACATGTATAATCGACGTTTTACATGTAATCGAAATTTTACACTTAAAACGGAAAAAAACCTTATAGATGCAAGTAAAAAAAGTAAAAAAAACCTCAAGTTTTTAACAATCAATAATTGAGGAGATTTAAGAAAAATTTTATAAAAATAGTATATATATAGTATATAAAATATTATAGTATATATAAAATATTAAATAGAATCAATCAGAATTATTATGATATATCAATAATTTTCAATCGCCTTTAGATATAATATAGTTAATATAATATAATAAAATATATGATAATAAAATATATTATATAATATAATATGATATATATTATATAATATGATATAATGTAATATAATAATGATATGATATAATATAATAATATAATAAGTTGAATACCTCACTCAAGAAAAAAAGGAGCATACTAAGAAAATACTGCTTACATATTATGCCACTCAAGCAGAAATTGATAAATACAGAGTCAAACAGTGTAGCTGTGCAAATACTTGACTATCTCTAATAATATATTTAATATATTTATTAAGTTGTTTAAGTTATAATATTATTGCGCCCTGGGGTTTCACAACCCCTTAGACTTTGCGAGGACAAAAATCGATTCTTTTCCTCGTAAACGCGGGCGCAATAATATATTTAACAAATTAGATATTATATTTATTAAATTATCATAACTTATCTAACATCTAATAATGGTATGCTAAGGTGATGTTGTCACTCGTGGTCCTGTGGCGCAACGGATAACGCGTCTGACTACGGATCAGAAGATTCCAGGTTCGAATCCTGGCAGGATCGAGTTTATTTTTTATGCTAAATTTAAGTCTCCATTGATCGAATTATTTATTGTAAATTTAACTATTTGTTAAATTGTAATTTAATTATTTGTTGTCAGTTAATTTAAATTTTGTAAACTTTCTATATGTAAACAAAATTATGACATACTGATATGCTGACGTTTCGCGCTTCGAAATTGTAGCGCGTTGCAAGATAATATCTTTAAAAGTTAATATCTTTTTCACGAAAATAACACTCAGATAACACCCAGATAACATAAATGTTTGAAAGACGTCTTTATATGTCTTTAGAAATTGTTTATGAGATTTGTGCTGTCTGGACATATACGTAGTATTTCTATCGTCAGACGATAATGAAGGAACATTATCAAGTAACTTCAATTATTTTAAAAAATCTCCAAGAAAATAAAATTATAAAAGTAATTATGAATAAACTATCATAAATTTATAACTTCAATAATATTAATATATTAATAATATATATAATAATATTAATATATTAATAATAAACTTATAACTCCAATAATATATTATTATAGATAATACAATTATGCTTGCTAAATTGCAGAAAATATTAAATTAAATGTGAGCCAAGTTTAAAGAAAAAGTTAGCTCACCATAATTACAAATTTAGTTTCACACACTCATTGTGCACTTTTCTTAAATAGGTCATATCGTTTACATTAACTGCTAACACTGCATAATACTGCAAATGTGTCCCAATTTTCTATGCTGCTGCAGTCTATTAATAATTATTAAAATACGCTGAATTCAGCAACAGTACTGCCAGTACTTTCAGTTCTTGATACATTTTGGAATGTGGAATAGTTGCTCATGTTAGATAATCGTATTGTTATTGATATGTTTTACATATAAAAATAAAAAGCTTTGTAAACTTCATATCAGAAATCCTTTATCATAGATTGCAAAATTTTGTATTTTTTAACAAAAAGAGGGGGGAAAATATAACGTTTTTTAATAAATTTAATTTAGTTTAAAAATTTTTTTAAATTAAATTCGTTTTTAATACAAATACGCTTGAAGTCGTTTTTATGATTATTAACAGCTATAAAGAATGAAAATATTTGTAATATATGTAAAATATATTTTACCAGTTTAGAAAGGAATTTTTAGGTTATGTTACGGGTCATATATCTTATATACGAGTGTTTGCTCAGCTGTAATTAGAAACCAAACGACGACTTGAGAGAACGAACGTCTTCTAACAGATGTCTTCTTCATTTAAATTATTTTATGTAAGCTGTTATATATATTGCTGAAATATTATATAGCTCGAATATAAATTATTATTTCCCAGCAATTATAGATATTTAATTGTATGCAGAGATTACAAGCTATCATTTAAATTATCAATTAATTTGTAAAAGTATGCTTCTAAAAATATTATAATTATATATTTCGTATGAAAAATAATATTTTTTAGTAAAGATAATAATATAAAAGTATCTTTCCATTTTAAGTTAATTAGCTCTCAAATAACATAAGATATTCCAGAATCATTCTAGAGTCATTCTAGACGTCTAGACAGTCTCCCAGTATGTCCTCAGCATTTTATGCTATTGTGTGTAGCTATTTTCATTTCCATCTCTCTGTACATATTCAAGTGGAAGGGATTAACTACTGTAATAGTAATTTCCATTAATCAAAAAGTGTACCACTTCATTATAAAAGTTGACTTCATTACAGTCCATTACAGTACAAGTTATGCCGTCTTGTAATCATTGTTTTTATATAATTAATGTATCATATTTTACATACGAAAAAGACACAAGAAAACGGCAGCCATATAGCGAATGACCCGATACCTAAAGATAAGAATGCTATATAACATAGATGTAATGCAAACTAATTTGTTATATAATCTGTTATATTTTAGTTATGTTGGTGTTATACAATTATAAAATTTGTAAATAATAGAGAATTATAACAGTTCTAAAACATAGTTAGATTGCAGTTATAAAAGAAATTATGTAACTTTAATATTAATAACGTATAATATCCGTTATATTACGTGTTATTTCTATGTTATATAATAGTTATATTCTATTTTGCTGGGATGATTACGATATCAACGATAAATAAATGAACACGTATGTTATATAACAGTTACATTGCTAAGTAGGAAATTATAACTAATATGTACGTTATATGTAATGTTTGCTGGAAAGTCACATTGTGATCATCCAAATTTGATCCAAATTTGATCATCCATATTGTGATAGAGTACAACAAATTAGAGGCATTGCTCAACGAAAACTCGATCTAAACATTAAAAGAATTTGCAGAGCAGCTTGGAATTAATGAATCATCAGTATACACAAAGATGTAAGAATTGATAAATAGCATGAAGAAATTTCTCATTTGAAGTTATGTTCTCGGTATCTTAACCTTTAGGCTGCCGGCATTTTTTCATTAAAAATGTAAATCTTTTTCTAAAAAAATTTTCTATGTAAGTAACATACACATACATGGCGTACAATTTTGAGATTTATGCAGAACCACGTGGCTTTCGCGGCAATCTAAAGGTTAAAGCACGGAAAGCAACCGGCAACGCTGCGTCAACGACGGATTTTCGCAGTGTTGCCGACAATGAGTCACACAAAAAGTCGGTTTGCTGCCAGTAAGCTGGATGCTAGATTAAGAGTCTGTTCGTCACTACATATTGCTGTTTACAGATTTTCAAAGGATCTGAAAATATGGTGAATAGCAACCAGGTAAGAGAATGATTGGTTCAGTTTTGCATTGGCAAGTCTCGTCTACAATATACGGAGTAAGCTTGCCCTTATAGAAATATCATACTAAGAATCATTGATAATTACTTATTATCCAGTATTTTTAATACTGAAAATAAGTAATTATCAATGATTCTTAGTATGATATTTCTATAAGGGTGGTATAAGTTGGAGTAAAAAAAATAAAAATAATTTATTTCACGCTTACGCCTGTACTCTGGCTCCTATTTAAGAGAAATACTTTCGATGTAAATGAATTAGAGTATAAGCGAATATAGGCTAAACTTATTCCATGTATTGTAGACGAACTTTTATAATATCCGTTAGAATATTCGACTTATCTTTCGAAGAATGCTTCGTCTAGTGTATGTTTAAAATAGATATAGCAAGATAAACGTTATAAGTCATGTGTATTTACGAGAAAATTAAAAGGTAGGCAAAACAAAATATATATTTTTTTTTCATATAACAATTATTTTCGAAAAACGTTGTTTCTCATAATTGTGAAAAATTATATAAAATAACCAAAATAAAATAGTTTAATAAAATAGTACATACTGTAAGACAGAAAACAATGTAATTGTGCGTTAAAATAGATTTTATAATATAGTGCTGTAGAATACTGAGCCATATCCTTGACGATATTATCTCTTGTGTCTTACAAAGCTACAAAGGTCACATATTGAAAATACTTAATTTAATCTACCTTATTTATAGAAAGTATTGATACGACAGATAAAATAATACATATGTGTAGATATGCATATTATCATCTATCGAGCGATTGTAAAAAATTATATAATCTCATTTATTCTCGTCAAGAATATTTATATGCACGATAGATAATAATATGAATATAGATATGATATACATATATTGTTAATTACCGAAATATATATCAATATATCGTTTGCTTTGGTGATTAAATATTATCATTATATTATTACATTCAAACTCGACGGTTGGTGATAATGTCGATATTGTTGATAATATCGGAATGTTTAGACATTGAGTAGTTTCAATATATGACCTTTGTAGCTAAGACACAAGAGATAATATTGTCAAAGATATGGCTCAGTATTCTACAGCACCATATTATAAAATCTATTTTAACGCATAGTTACATTGTTTTCTGTCTTACAGTATGCACTATTTTATTAAATTATTTTATTTTGGTTATTATTTTATTTTAGTTGTTAAACTCGTTTACGATATTACATTCGTGGCCAAAATTATACGTATATCGTTTTTTCCTCTTTTGCATATATTTATAATTTTCGTCAGTAGGATTACAATATTTTACGAAAAATGTGTAACCTCTTGCGTTGTATCTCTGATCCATTGGCGAATCAGTCTGGCGATCCGTGCCAATGAAAAGCATTTCTGAGGACACGACTATTGCAAATCTGCCACAATATTACGATTAAACCGTTTCGTGGCACAATATATCCCAGAATATCATCCTGAACGTGTCTTGAAGTACCTGGGAAGCAATGCTGGCAGTTCAGGAGAATTTTCTCCCGATCGAAAACCTACGCATGCGCAGAGTGAGTAGCAGCCTGATGTAAACAATTTCCAATGACAGTTTTAGACGTAAATAGCAACGAACTCTATACATACTGGAGTGAGCCGTCAGCCTACGGTCTACATAGGTTAGTGGTAAGACTGTCTCACTTTATACTTAACCAATCAGCGAACCTCAAACAAAGATAGTCTTTCCACCAAACGCCTCTCGATGGCACACTCTATCTGTCTCACTTTGTACTTAACCAGTCGCGAACCTTAGAGAAAGATAGCCTCTCCACCAAACGCCATGATGGCTCACTTCAGTATGTATAAAGCTCACTGGTAAATAGTAATAGTTCATAGTATGAACCTTCTATTAGATTGCTACGTAACTCTACGCATACGTAGATTTTCGAGCGGGAGAAAATTCTCCCGAACTGCCAGCACTGCCGGGAAGTGCCCCAGGACGTGAGTACATTCAACATTACTACAGGACATATTGTGTTGTTTGGATTTATCGTTGACATACAATTATCTTTTCTCATTATACATCATGAATATTTCATTACAGTCTGTTGACGAAACAATTCGGTTTCTTGTTTCTTCAAAACATGCTTCATCACTGCAACCGATATAATTTCGATCGTTGTATTGATCTGATCGGTTCCAATCTGATGTTGACTGATTTCAATGTCGCCAAAAAGATTAATGAATACTTCACTCTTCATCGTTCTCGAAGCTCTTTTACCTCTTCAACATTTCTCTCAGTCGAAATTCATGAAACCGTGTAGGGCGTTTCTAAAGGCCACTCTATAATTGTGTAAGCGTGGTCGTAAACGTAAAAGCCAATCAGAGTGTTTTATTCGCTGATTTCTTTATCTAATCATTTATTATCCCTTGGGATGCTGAAGTCGATGAAAAAATATTGATAACACAGAAATGATTGTCACAAACATAGAGCCAATTGTTCCAACTTCTTGGTAAGCTACCAAACAGTTAAATCATGTGTTTGCCTCTGTCTAATTTGAAGAAAAAACGAAGACAGATATAATTTAACTGTTACCCTTATAGAAATATCATACTAAGAATCATTGATAATTACTTATTATCCAGTATTTTTAATACTGAAAATAAGTAATTATCAATGATTCTTAGTATGATATTTCTATAAGGGTAGAAAGCTTATCAAAAGGTTGGAATAATCGACCCGTAAACTTTGCAGAAAAATATCAGTACTCTGCTGGTAAAATTTTCAGCTTCAACATCAGGACCTTTATATGACCGTTTATTGACAGAGCGCTTTCATACAAAAGACGTTCGAGCTATTCGTCAGATGTTTTTTCGTTCCTTAGATATACAAGGATAAAATGACACGATAGCACTAAATAAAAGTCCTAATAGCGAGCTCCTAAAGTCATATTAATAGTCGTCACGTGGAACTTGCTTCAGGTGAGATACTAAGATTTGAATTTAGAGTTAGATGTGAATATTTATACCGAACTTGTTTACACCGAACGTTTGGTACGCATACTAAATAATAACTTTCTGAATAATCTTAATATCGAGAAGCGTAGAGAGAGATGTGTGGTATCTCTAGGATGTCTCTAGGATATGTCTTGGACATTTGTGCTAGTAAACATAAGTTAGTAGATTATGTCCAGGTAAAACACAATCATTTTGATGTCAAGATGATATTTTGACATCATTGTCATGAAATTATCATGAAAATGGTATTGTTTGACGTCAAAATGACATCACTTTTATATCATTTGACGTTATTTTGATTTTTATATGGCTGGACCGACTGTTCCAACCTCTTGGTAAGTTACCTTAGAGGTAAATCATGTATCTCTGTACAATTTGAAGAAAAAAACGAAGACAGACGTATGATTTAATTGTCAGATAGCTTACCAAAAAGTTGGAACAATCGGCCCTTTGTGTTCTACCTGGGTGGTTGCTTTCCAGCAAGAGACATAAAGGCGTTTTTTCGTTTCGTGACCATGGTAGCATTTGATTGGTTAGTTTGGTCTACTTAATGCTCGCAACACCTCAAGTAACAAAGATAGAATGGCGCTCGCGGCGTTAAGTGGACCAAACTAACCAATCAAACGTTACCGTTTGGCCATTCACGAAACGAAAAAAAGCCTCAAGTCGACACAAACATCATTCTATCTTTGTTCCACATTTAGTGAGTAACAAAGATAGAATGACGCTCGCGGCGTTAAGTGGACCAAACTAACCAACCAAACGCTACCATGGTCACGAAACGAAAAAACGCCTTAAATCGACACAAACATCATTCTATCTTTGTTCACATTTAGTGAGTAACAAAGATAGAATGATGTTTATGTCTTGAGTCTCTTGCTGGAAAGCAACCTTCTGATAGCAATGTTCTGATATCTACAATAGCGTAACGTAAACTAAAGATTTTCAATACTGGCAATGAATATTGAAACATAGCCATAGAAAGGTTCATTTATATTCTCTTTCATACTTATCTTTGTATTCGAGAGAGGAAGGAAGAGAAAAGAAATATTTCTCTCTAAAGGATCGTCTACAATGTCGTCACAGTTATGTTTTGAAGTCATAACACTAGTCTGTGAATCGATCACGTGTCTATTTCCTTGGCATAAATTCGTGAAAAAATGAAAAGTTGGATTGAATTGGTCGAGATGAAACTTATTGTTTTGCACGAATCTACGCGAATAATATAATATGGCGATAACATATGATTGACTCATAGACCAGACTATTTGACTTTAAACGTAACTACGACGCGCGATATAGATAAATACTACTCTAATACTACGTATCATTCCCAACAACCGGAAACGTGGGATTCAACGAGCACATGTGTGCGACGACTGATCTAACTCGTTCGGCTGTTGCGAAAGATACACACAACTCGATCTACATGATGCCAAAGTCTTTTGTGTCGGCGCCAGGTCGCGTCACGGTGATTCGCACACAAGGTGGCGCCACAGCCAAGGTATAGGACGAAGTACAACAAAGTTTATTCCGGCGGGCGAGCCTCGACAGTTGCCTCACTGACGAGCACGGGAAGTTCGCAGGAGTACGCGCTCACGCTAGGATCAGTAGGGCCGAGCTGGATAAGGGGAGAGAGGGGGAAAGGGTTAGCGGTTGCAGGAGGTAACACCATACGATCGATAAGAGGTGGGTTTCCGGTACCAGAGATGCTGGTGTCTATCGACGAGCAGTCAGGCAGAAGTAACATCCTCCCCGCCGGTGTAAACCTGCGTGAGTGCAACGTCGTCATTATTGGAAGTACGTGCCAGATATGTGGCAGAGACTTTAAGTGCATAACTGACGTTGCTATGCATATGCAATGGCGACATCAGCAGCTCGAGAATGTGTTGAATAACGCTTTTGATCACAATTCTAACCACCGTACCGAAAAAACCGCGGCTGAAATGCAGAAATGCGACGTGTGTGACGTGCATCTGGTGGACGAGCACGACGCCGCGGACCTCAAGTCTTACAAGCGCCAAATAAACAAGAAGCAAATCCATGAGAGGAGGCGGTCTCGCAAGCTGCGTTTGATCATCAAGATCGCCGGTGTGACAATGACAGAGACACGAATGAGTCGGAAGTACCTGAAACTACATAGCAACGAGTATTTCGCCGACGTTGGCACGCAGACCGAGTCGTACGAGAATGAGAAACGTCAAGATGACTATGGCATGAATATCGATTTGTCTCTCGCGGACCGTGTTGTGGGTAATAGCCGTGTACAATGTGTACAGCCCCATAAAGCCACGAATCGATACATTCAAGGCAAATTGGCATCTGTTCAAGGGGACGCGATAGCGTGTTCTACATGTGCGCCGGCGACGAGGCCAATTGAGATCTCGAATACGCCAAATGAAGACACGACCATTGATGCGACTATTGATGCGACTATCGATGCGAACAGTGATGCGACCATTGATGCGACTATCAATGCGAACAGTGATGCGACCATTGATGCGACCAGTGACGCGACCGTTGACTCGAACAGTCCGTGCGCAAGTCCCATCCTCACCAGGTACTCTCGTAAGATCGCATCTTCGCGGGTGTACACGACGAGTTCATTTGCCGGCCGCCTCGTGGACACCATTGATTTTCTCGACGAGACGAAGGACTCGCCAAAACAGAGGTACGAGAGGGAGAACGCGAGTCCTGCACCGGAAGACACATCGAACCTGGAAGATTGGGACTCTTCGTTTGGCCGGAATGTTTCTCCGCGAGACGATATTGAGGAGCTTATCGTCTATCAACGAGTTAGGGCCGCTGGAACAACGGCGACCGCCACGACGTCCACCACAACCCCGAATTCTTGGTGCGACAAAAATCGTCATCCAGTCCGGTCCAAGGAGACTGCGAATGATATTGATAAGTCGACGAACCCTCCGGCGGAACCGATCGAGATAATTATCGATAACGAAAGCGATGATAACTGCGACGAAGATATGGCAAAATGCTCGAGCGCCTCCTCGACTCGATTCGACCGAGATAAGGAGCTAGCGACGGCCGAGCCGGTCGTTGACGACGACGTGCAAGAAATACTGAGAATCACCAGAGGAAAACTGCAAAGCGACATCAATCACGAGTCGCCCAATCGCACGGAAAGAGAAATGCTGGTGCGAAACGCTCTCGGGCAAATGTACGTCTCTTCCACGCAGCCGGAGATTTATCCGGAAGAGGAGGACGATACTATACTCGTCGTGAGTAACAATAACGTCGATTCGCGCGATTATCCGCCGTGCGTGAAAATCGTGAACGATGATTGTCCATTCCCGGCGAATGTGGCAACATTTATGTACAAGTACAATGACAAACTGGGTATCTGTTTAAACAAATTGCGTGACTACAGTATCGGGTGCTACAACGATCTACCGGAAATTAACAACAACGGCTAAGCGAAGCGCCGAATGAAAGACTATTCGTAGTGCTAACAGCAGAGCTGCTGCACACTAGATCAAAGCCCTATTGACAGTGAGGCGACTTGTCAGTCGCTTCAGTGATCGATTAAACATGTGTAATATAGCAAGAACTTCTTACCGTTGAAATAGACACGTCTATAAGTCGTGAATCTTATTCAAGGCCAAATCAGTGAATGTGCCAATATATATATATGTATATATATATATATATATATATATATATATATATATATATATATATATATATATATATATATATATATATATATAT
>NW_022639606.1:725178-735504 GCF_010583005.1 Odontomachus brunneus
ATATATATATATATGTTCTTTCCTACATATACATATATACACATGTATATATACAGGATAGTCCACTTAAATTGAGCATATATTTGATGATACGAAAAGATTTTCAAGAGAAAAGTTGCATCGTTCGAGGAAGTACTTATTGTGACAGAAAAAATCTTTTTTTCATGGTCATTTTAAAATGAAACTACATGGTTTTTCACACGCTTTTATAGTTTTAGTTTTATTTCAACATCTCTTTTTCTCTCGAGAGGAGAGCAGTGACCTATGACAACATGATCTTTAAATAATAATTTATGCTTTTCAACACAAAAATTTATATAAGATGTTCAAAATTTATGCCCTCTAATATCAATACACATTTTTTAATTCGATACAATACGATACTTTTACCCTTTCTATCATTTCTGAATTTATAATCGCACGTGAGCCGGACTATCATCATATTAGTACCACAAGAGTAGATATGTATGTTTAATGTTATGAATTCTTTGTGAATCAATGTAGAACATATTATCTTGACTTCTATAACATATATAACGATGTAACAAATATAGAAAAGAAAGCTATACATAAAAAAACGCATTTTAATGCATGTACGATTATTCTGTGCGATAGAAATGATAGAAAGGGCAAAAGTATTATTTATATATCGTATTAAAAAAATGTATTGAAGTTGAAGGGCATTATTTTGAACACCTTAAATAAATTTTTGTGTTAAAGAGCATAAATGTTTAAGTTTTTCTTTTTTTTCAAATATACGTAATTTTTCATATTTAAGAGTATTTAGAGGTTATGTCATAATTCGCTGGACTTCTTTCGATGGCTATAAAAGCGAGTAAACAAAAATATGTAGTTCTATTAAAAAAAATTATTTTAATCTTCAAATATCTATCTAAAAAAATGATTTTGATAAAAATTTTTTCTGTCATAACTGCCCCCTCGAATGGTGCAACTTTTTCCTTAGTAGCCATAAAAGCAAGTGAGAAATTTAAGATGTTCTATTTAAGTGGACTATTCTGTATATGTTCATTCTTTTTCATTTTTTAAATGAATATATATTTTTTGTATACTATTGCAGAATCAAAAAAAAGTTCACTTTTTCGTTTTTTTTTATATCTTCGTCTATTTATTCATAACAAACAGAATTTATCTATAAAGTGTTGTGATTACGTAGGTTAATCTTCAGTAAAACTGTAATTTAATACTAATATAAAATTCACTAATCTTTCTCTCAATTCCATTGTATATGGATACATATAATATGATAAGAATATGTGTCAAACAATAGCTACATCAAAATAATTGAATATGATACAACAATAGCTATATCAAGCAATAGCTATATCAAAATAACAATTGAATATGATATAATATAAATTAATTAAAAGCTAATATAAATTAATAAAAAGCTGTCAAAATCGCAGCTTGAATAATTAATGGTTGTGATACATATATTAATATTTATATAATATGTGATACCCACGATTAGAAAGACTAGCGAATTTTGGATTGGTAAAAATTAAGGTTTTATTGAAGCTTAGTGTACAACAAAGATGTGGAACGTACGGTCGTTGACTAAAAGATTGTCCATAATTTTTTAAGTGAATTTGTGAATTCGTTCCTTTTATCTAATGGGATAATTCTTCCACTGAAAAATTGAATTCTCTCACTGGAGAAGATGGAGAGTTCACAAACAAAAGTAACTAAAAATAATCTTTCTGTCTACGACTGTATATAATTGTGTCAATTCCAAAAGAAGTTTCCTATTATTATGAGGTAAACAGATAATAAAAATACGTGTTTGTATGCGTGCTCGCGTCTGCACGTGTTGTAATAGGTGGTTATATTATGTATGAGAGACGGGGAGAGAGAAGTATTCTCAGAAATATAAAAATACCTCATTTTTTATGAGAGTAAAGATCCAGTAATATTTCTGATGATGTAATGTTGCTATAATTCATAAACGTTAACGTCAATTATCGTTATCAACTTTATCTCTCTCTCTCTCTCTGAGTATTTCCTAAATGTAAATAAAACATTTAGAATCACACTTTTACTGAATATAATTTTAAACTTTTTGTTATCACACGCTATCGACTGTGCAATAGGTCATCTTAATAACATTGTGTTAATAACATAGACCATTTACGTTAATTATATGTAATTATTACTTGAATTAACAAATACGTCCATTTTTAGTTTATGTCTTGTGGCTAAGGGACATATATTCACATGTTTTGTTTAAGAGGAAAGATTCCACGGAAATTTTTTGTTTTTAAAGATATAAAGATTCTTTTTTATTTGTTGTAAGACCGATGTTTCTGTTAAAATGTTTTCCCTAGCGCTTAAGTATCAACAAAGACTATCTTCCTGTGACGATGCTGCAACGTTACAGAAGTACATGATATTTTACAATTTTTTAACATATACTTTTTTGTATGTTTATAATAAATATTTGTTAATGAACATTTGACACTACGGTTTTCCACGCCGCTATTAAGAAACTATGCAAACGCCAGTAGTAATAATGAATTAATACAATAACTGAATATAATACAACATATCCAGCAATAGTTATATCAAAATAACAACTGAATATGATGTAATATAAATTAATTTATAAAAAGCAGAAATTTTTACGAGAAAATTAAGATAAAAGTACCATTGCTTGAACATGTATCTGATCCTGGACATTTTTATTTCTTGGCCTCAAAATACGAATATTTAAAATTTCAACTTTTATTTTTATAAATAAAAAATTATTTATTTTCTTAAAATCTCTCTCTTAAAAGCAATTGTTTATTCTATTTAAATAAAAGAATTTAGATGTAAGTAAATACGTTATTAATATCTACAAAATATTTTTTTGTTTTTTATTTCTCTCTCAGTGTATATATTCAATATATGTACATAGAGAGAATGATTTGGTTGAATCAAACAAACATTTCTTTGGAATGGTGCAAACAAATTTTTTGATTGATTGAACAAAGTTTTGTTTGACGCAACAAAAATATTCAATAGAATATATATACATTGAGAAGGAATGTGTGTATGTGTGTGCGTGTCTAAAAAATATTTATTCAGTGAATGCTAATGGTATATTCACTTAAAACTAAATTCTACGATTTAAAAAGGATAAACAATTGCTTTCATAAAAAGCAACGGTTTTAGGAAAATATATATTTTCTTATTTGAAAGAGATTTTTTTCAACAAAAATGTATATATTAGAACAAGCAGGTATGTTATCTTAGCATCCACCGTGAAAAAAATATTTTTGATTTTTTAAGTATATTTTTCTCTTAATATACACAGAGAGAACGATTTGTCGAACCAAATAAACGTTTCTTTGGAATGGTCCAAACAAAATTTTTGGTTGACAACAAAAATATTTCTTTGGAACTAAACCGTAACTAAATATTTTTGTTGCGTCAAACAAAACTTTGTTCAATCAACCAAAAAATTTGATTGATTTTTTTTCTTTGGATTATTCCAAAGAAGTGTTTGTTTGATTTAATCAAATCGTTCTCTCTGTGTACATATATTGAATATATACACTGAGAGAAAAATAAAAAACAAAAAAATATTTTGTAGATATTAATAACGTATTTACTTACATCTAAATTCTTTTATTTAAATAGAATAAACAATTGCTTTTAAGAGAGAGATTTTAAGAAAATGGATAATTTTTTATTTGTAAAATATATATATATATATATATATATATATATATATATATATATATTCGTATAAGTAGATGTATGTTATAAATATTCATCGAATAAAAATTTGTTATCTCTTAGATATTTTTTCTCTCAGTGTACATATTTCTTATTAAAAGTTGAAATATTTATATTTAAAAACCAAAACGATAAGGATGTCGAGGATGAAATACGTGTCCAGAAATTGATAATTTTACTTTGTTTCAAGAAGTATATGACATTACAACAACGATCGCGACGTTATTGTAACGATTTGCGTATTATTATCTTCAATAATACGTGTTTCACAGTCGTATTATTATCTTCGATAGTACGTGTTTCACAGTCTGAGTCACAATTAAAAGAATAATAACAAATGTTATAACAACGATCGCAATGTCACTTACCGTAGTTACCGTGTTTACCGTGGTTACCGTGTTACTTCTCGTATTATTATCTTCGGAAATATGTGCCAGACGAATCGGGAGTTATAATTAAAAGAAGGGATGGAGAGACGGTACAGCAATTATCGCGATATTATTGGTCGCGGTTACAGTGTTATTTGCGTGAGCTCCCCGTCGCTCCTCCTGTTATTATCTTCAGCACGTGTTTGACGGACGAATCGAAGTCACGAAAAGAAGGGATGGAGACGGCGCGACTTCACTACGGCACGCCAACTTTCTCGATGGATACGTCACCTCCGTCGAATCGATACGTGGTTAGACGTTACTTGCCGTTCAAACAAATTCGTGAAGACACAAGTGCACTGGAGATGCAGAGGCACAACACGATGCACACACAGCATCGCACAGCAGTCGTATGCTCA
The DNA here is from genome assembly GCF_010583005.1 of Odontomachus brunneus. NCBI lineage: Eukaryota > Metazoa > Arthropoda > Insecta > Hymenoptera > Formicidae > Odontomachus > Odontomachus brunneus. The sequence continues at coordinate 729,704 of NW_022639606.1, forward strand.
CTGATAACTCCGCGGGGCCTGCTCTGGGAAACCCCTCTACTAGCACGCCGAGGGCCTCTCTAGGAGAGGGAGGAACCGATTTGATCTTAGGTTTGCAAGTTGCCGAGGGAAAAGAGACGACCATCAGACAATCGTTCATCATCGCACCAAAGGCGCCAACTCGTGATGCAGCGAGACGAAGGACAACTTGTATCGAGCATACCACCTTTATTGTTGCCATCGCATTATATTGTGTTACATTCGACGACATTCCGGCTTGTAATAGCTTCTTATCGCGCTTTAATGCGCTGTCTTTCACGGACTTGGACATCACAATGACGACTGACACACGAAGGGAATGCCGTTTTTCCTTTCTATTTCTCTTGCTCTACGATTAATCCTCGTCCTGCACCGCGCACATTTTCGCTCGTTTCAATTCCTCGTGACGCGCGACATACTCATTCACGGTCGTGCACAAATCCCCGTTATTCTCCATTGTGAATTCGAGGGACGAAAACAAGCTCTCCAGTAAGTGACTTTGCCACTCGTCTGTGGACCGGACAATCGTCTCGACCAAGTCCTCGATCTGAGAACTGAAGAGCTTCTCATTGCTGGCGGAAGTCCCGCCAGACATCACCTTCTGCCGTTTCGATGGTGGTCCTTCACCGCATGCGTTGTATTCTCTCTTGATGTTCGTTCCTGATAATGATCAGCAGACATTTATAAATCTCTACAGTTAGTACTTGTTATTATTACGGGTTTGCAGAAATTTGTCGAATCGCCATTGATTTGATTAGCTAAAAAAGTCATTTCACGAAAGTGAAGTTAACAATTACCTGAAAAGCAGGTAAAAAGTAATGGATGACGGAAAATATTAGATTGTGTAATAAAGTGAATTTCAGGGTTTTCAGGTGAAATGAAACGATTGTATTTTTATGTCGTTATAACTTTATGAAACAATATAGATGCCATTTTGATCTTCTATTATATTTTGCATTGCATTATTCTACAAAATTGTAACGACATAACAGGAATAAACAGCTTTCAAGAACTGCAAAAGCTATAAAAAGTATAAAATATAATCGACTAATATTAGGAGCTGGCTAATTGAATCAATAATTACATCTTTCTTCACTATTTATTTCCCTACAGTTATATAGTTATTTACCTCATTTGTCTTTTTCGCACTGACTTCTAATATCATTAGAATATTAGAATAGGATTGTATATGAGAATATATTGAGTCAAAATTATATTTCATACTTTTATACTTTCATACTTTCAGACCTCTTGAGGCTTTGGAGACTCTGAAAGCAGTTTATTTTTGTTAAGAGTGTTTTATATTACACCTTAGTAACACAGTTGGTTCAATATTGGTTACATTGGGTCAATATAACCGATATTGGTTATAAATAAAATGTGAATAAATTGCCAATATTATATAACAATTATATCGATATTGGCACGCATTGAAGGTATGTTGAGTCAACATAACCCAATATGTAGCCATTATTGGTAACAAATAAATTCCTAATTGAAATTTTATATCGGCTACAAAATGCAAGGTGTCTATTTTATTGGACATATTGGAGCTCAATTTGTAACTAATATTACTCCAATGAACTGTACTATTAGAGGGTACTTCTTAATTATTTACTAAAAGTTTGTTTTTAAGGTTGGTTAAAAATAACAGTTTATCTTATATCTCTAAATGTTCTCGGATTTGAGAAAGTAATGAAAGTACCTAATTTCCAGATTATTTGGAGAAACATAGGTAATGCCGCTAATTTAAAAATCATGCATGGAAAAAGAAGTCGGATTGGATTAATGAGATTTCTGATAAAATGTAAACAAATAAAAAATTTCAGTTGAACTTTTATTAGAATTTCGTTCAAGTTAACGAGATTTCTCGTTAATGAAATTTGATTAATTCAAACGTTTTTTCCGTGTGTAGGTAATATACTGAACAAGCTACAAATAATTTCACTTCAATATCTCTAACGATTCTCAAATTATAAGAGAGCATACACACAAACAAACAAATATACAAAACAAACTGAGAATCTCGTTTTTTTGTATTACGTCAGTTAATAAAAATATAATTGCTTGATTTTATCTGGATAATTTAGATTATTGAAAATTATTTATTACACAAACCAATATATTTCGATAAAATAAATTAAATTTCTTTTATTAAATATAAAAAATAAAATAAAATATAAAATATAAAATAAAAAATATTATTTCGGTGCTATTAACACACGAGGGACATATCCGACGAATTTTTGCAAATCCTTAATGGTAACATTTATATAAGTAAATTCTAAGTGTGATCGTTGTATACGTAAGCTAGACTTCTGATATTTCAATTGATAATTACTAGATCTGGAAGACGTCGAGTGCGAGGATCGTACAGTTCCGAGCTTATTTCGCACATTCGATTTCGCTTTAATCTTCCTAGTATTCCGTGCTGCGCTAACTTCTTATAGAAACAATGCAGAGTGTGCATTAACGATCAATAATTTTTGTATACGAGACTCGCGCTCTTAAACGTACCTAGTATTCCATTAGAGTCGGTAGCACGCACGAGACCCTTTAGCTTTTTGTTATTTTCGCCTTTGAACTTCTTCGGGCTCAGGATTTGTATCAGATCTGCTGCGTGCATTATTAGAGGTCGAGGATTTGATGCAATTATTGTTCAATAGATGATTATTTTAAATAGACGTTTACCTTGCGAAGAGCAGTTGGAGAGATCATCGGATCCTCCGTTGAGAAACAATTGCTTGAAGAAAGATCGTCGTTTTTGCGGCGAGGGCGCTCTCACTTCGTATATCTCACCACGATTATCGTCGTACATTCCTTTGATCTGCAATTACAATAATAACTGCTCAAACATTTATTCATAATTAACAAACATTTATTCATTTATTAATAATATGTTTTGCTCTGTATATGAGCAAATGTACAAAAAAGTAGGGTGATGCAACTATTCATAAAATAAAATATCTCTAGTTGCATGCACCATACCTATTTTTCCGTATGCAAATCTTGCTTCTGACATGTTCTGCCTGTCAAACTGTCATCTTAAAAATTTGTTAAGTGTAACAAAAATTCATTATATTTAATCGCGAATGCAACAACGAGATTTAAGCGTCGCAATAATTCAGAGTGCGATAACCTCCGATGGCAGGTCGGCATGTTGACAATGGGCGGTCATTAGCACTAGCATGTGCACGGATCGATCGAGATCTCGCATTAAAGAGGTGAAAACCACTCTCGCAGTCTCATCCACCAAGTCCCACCAGGTCAAGATACCAGGAACGTACAGCAACGCTGGTAGAGTGCGACGCGCGGTTTTGATTTTCTGTTATTACAAACAACAAATTCAGAACGCAACTTTGACATTAATCTAAGGACAATTAGATGCGGGAGTAAAGAGTGGTTGCTACTTGTATCATCGCCTCCTCAGCCGCCTTGCCAGTTTCCTCGAACAGGCTCGTGACATCTAAGACATGGCACGGCAGGTGCTCTAGGGTGTGCAGCAACGCAGGCCCCAAATGACGTGTGTGAGAATCGTCGTTGCCGCATAACAAAATTCGCGGGCAACCGTTTGACTTAGACGTGGCTTTACCTGTACTGCAGTACAGTTTAACATTCAGTTCCAATTATTCCAATAAGCAAAATGTTAGTAGTATACTGGCAAATTGGCAGCAAATTCGATTAAAATCTCGTAACAAAACCATAGTCATCTATATCTGCATTAAGTTCATGTTCTGGCGACATGATAGAGTTTGCTGACATGATATAACGATAGATTGACAGCAGAAACTGAGTAGATTCTACCTCTAAATTGCAGCAAAGCCTACTCGGTTTTTGGCGCCAATCTGCCGTCAGACTGCTATAAAATTTATTTGGTTTCTGTCCGCTGGCATAGCATGTCAGAAAACTTTGTCAAATTTCTAACAATAATTTAGCAACATCGTCATATAAAACATATTCTGTGTGAGATTTGTAGTCTTTGTATCAGAAATTTATAGCAGAATATCTGCCTACGCAAAATTAGCTACTCTAGTTCATTGGCGTTACATTGGCCCGATATTATTTACATTGCTATACATTAGACCAATATAGCCAATATGTATAGCCAATATTGGTTATAAATAAAATTTAAATAAATTGCCAGTGTTGCACAAAATGATTGTATCAATATTGGCGTACTTTGGACCAATATAACTCAATATATAGCCAATATTAGTAATTAATGTATTGTCAATGTTCGAAATTCTATATTGACTATAAAATGCAAGGCGTCTACTTTACAATTGAGTATATTGAGTCCCAATTTATAGCCAATATTGCCCCAATGAACTGAGCTACTAGGATATCTGGGTTAGCGCTTCGTTACCAGCTCGCTGTACCTTTCAGAGTTTACCTCTCAACGCTTACATGTTATCCGAAGTCAGCATGCCAACTGGGCAGAGTACTTGCAACCGCGACAAGATATTCGTCAGATCTTCTTGTAATAGCGGTTGAATCTTGGTTGACAAACTCTTGATCGGCGCGACGACAACGCGGTGCGACGCTGGAACGATATTCTGACGCGCCTTTAGGAAATCTTCCTTTTCAACCTCGATGAGAAATTATCAAATTACATTAACGTGTCGAATATAAGAATATTATTGCGAACAATCTCACGAACTTTCTCAAACTTCTAATGTAACATATGTTTGTGCAATAAAATATTTTCGAAGAGAATTGCTCTCTTTCAGTTAAAAATTTCCTTCACAAGCCTAAAAGAACACGTTTCACATGTTTTATGTGAAATATTTTTGTGTTATAAGAATTTTTCTTAATTGTGTATCGTTTAGTTGTGTGATATCATTGGAAATTTATTATTGCTGCAAGGACGCAAAGAGGACGTTCATATTAATCGTCAATGAAACACGACATTTAATTGAAAAAATCGTTCACAAGCCTGATCGCCACTTTGTCTTACTTTGAGGTGGCGTTCGTTGATGTGGTACTTGGATTTGGAGGTGTAGATTTGCGGATAATTCCTACGTATCGAACACATAACTGCTTCAGCGCAGAGAGCATGCAGGTCGCTGCCGCAAAATCCCAACGTTTTCGATGCCAAATATGCTAAGAATTTCTGTGCCGGTTTTTGCTTCCAACTTTTGATATGCACCTGCACGCCAGACACGTATAGACGTGTTAATACAGTCTTGCTATCTTTTTCCTCTCTTGAGTATACACATATAGCACAAGATGTCCTGAGATCATCCTGTATAAATTAAGTATAAATTAAGAAAAAAATTATGCAAAAAAAATGGATACTCAACATCTTGAGGCAGTCACTCTTCAGGCATTTTGAATTTTCAAGATAACACTCGGGATATCTTAGGACACTTGGGATATCTTGTGCTATTTGAATTGTTATTATTTTAATGATACCGAGAGTATCTCTTTCCTGGCGCTGTAACAAGGTAAAGGAAAGTATAGCTCTTTGTCGAATCTACCGGGTCTCCTCAGAGCGGGATCTATCGCATCGATTCTATTAGTCGCGCCTATCACTATGATCTCAGAATTATTGTTCAAACCGTCCATCAGAGCCAGCAAAGTGGAGACTACGCTGACATGGACAAAATCCTGACGACTGGACCTTACAGGGGCGAGACCATCGACTTCGTCAAAGAAGATAATACACGGTTTCGACTGTTGTGCCTGGAGAAGGAATTTTTGGGATATATATATATATATATATATATATATGTATATATATATATATATATATATATATATATATATATATATATATATAT
>NW_022639606.1:735900-737548 GCF_010583005.1 Odontomachus brunneus
TATATATATATATATATATATATATATATATATATATATATATGTCCCGTATCATCTTCACAATCTCTCGCAAGGACATAGAGCGGATTGAGATGAACACAAAATCCCATATCTCGTTTTGCGATATTCTCAATAATAACCGAGAAATTAATTAAAGAAGATTGGTGAATGATCACGTGCGATATGATAGATAAGCTGCAGTGGCACCATCTGCCGTTGTATACTTATACATTAAGTCAAATTGAACAAAAAAGTCCTCTACCATTTTGCAAATAACCACATAGATTTTTAGATATTAATTAAAGAAAATTGTTACATGATTGTATACTACAACGCACAAATTTTCTTTTATTAATATCTAAAAATCTATGTGGTCATTTGCAAAATGGTAGAGGACTTTTTTGTTCCGTTTGACTTAATGTATAAGTATATAATGGCAGACGGTGCCACTGCAGCTCATCTACCATATTGCGCGTGATCATTCACCAATCTTCTTTAATTAATTTCTTGGTTATTATTGAGAATATCGCAAAACGGTATGAGACTTTTGTGTTCATCTCAATCCGCTCTACGTCCTCACGAAAAATTGTGAAGGTGATACGGGACACCCTGTATATACATATATATATACAGGGTGTCTAATAATTGTAACTCACCACTCACCAGGGACGTACAGCTAAGCGAGAGGATCAGAAAAGTCCTCTTCCATTTAACGATAACATGTCTACTTTGTTAGTAATAGGCGTTTATCACACACATCGCGGCACATCTCTAGACACTCCGCGGCGAGCTGGTGCGTCGAAGCGGAACGCGGCGCGTTCATCGTCGCCTCGCCGCGCGCCGGCAGCGTCAAGATGCCATCGCAGCGGTTAGCGTGAGCCGCGTTATCGCTTAGCCTCGACCATGGACGTAGTATACATGGACCCCGCATACGGCCATAAAAGTCAAGCCAAAGAGACCATAAAAAGAGGCCATAGACATAATATACATAAATTCCGCATACAGAAAAGAGAACCCAATGGCTCATATTCTGAACTCTCTTTCGATAAAAGTGCCTTGAATATAGCTTCTCAGTCTATCAGGTAGCTCCTAAGCCTCTTTTAGAGGCACTTTTATAAATAAAAGAGGATTGAGAATATGGGCCAATATGTACAGCCCCTTTTGTTCTCTGTCTTTCTGCACAGACAAAGCATGCAATAAGATTTAAGTAAGACTTTTACTTGCCAGTCTAGTCTGGGTGTTGTTGCGCTCTATAATATTATGGAAACAAGAAATGGATGAACGCGCAACAAAAAGTGATAAAATAGGAAGAAAACTCTATTCTCTTTCTAGATGTTGGCTTCACTCTATTAAACGACAAAACAGGGCATTCGGAGTCCATATATACTATGTCCATGGCTTCGACACACAGCTCGCCGCGGAGCGTCTATAAGCCGCGATGGGCGTGATAAACGCCAAACTTTACGCGGTTATTTCTAACAAACTAGACGCATTATCGCTAAATGGAAGAGGACTTTTCTGATCCTCTCGCTGTACACCTCTATGGAGTTGGTGTGTTACAATTATCAGATACCTTATATATATATATATATATATATATATATATATATATATATATATATATATATATATATATATATATATATAT
>NW_022639606.1:737735-774411 GCF_010583005.1 Odontomachus brunneus
TTATATATATATATATATATATATATATATATATATATATATATATATATATATATATATATATATATATATCATTCACTCTTTACATTCCAATAAACACCAACCAATAGTAACATTGCATCAATGTAGTTTTCAACAGTATAACTGTTCCAATACATAATATGTATTATATTGTACTTACATTGTTGAGTAAGAAATTGTAACATTAATGTTGTACTACTGATGGTTGGTGTTTACTGGGACGTGGCATTTTATATATATATTTAGATTCTGCGGTGAAAAATAATCTCAAGAAAAGAGGCAATGCACGATTTTATTTTCTGGTATTTATACTTGGAAAAATATAAATATACAGAAATTCTGATATAATAAATATGTAACAAGAATGATGTAAGAATCAATTCCACTAACCAACGAGAAAATCTTCTCAAGCTTCTTTTCGCTTTCCCCAACCCATTTGCTGAGGCAATCGGAACCTTTGCGTGAAATGAAGGAGACCTTGCGTTCGGAATTGCTGCACTCGGTCGCCAGCGCGCTGGCTATGAGGGTTTTCCCGGTTCCTGATGAAGAGAAAGTATGTTCTAACAAAATCTCATTGTTGATAAATACTTTGACTTTACCTGGTGGGCCGTAGAATAGCAAACCACGTGGCGGTCTGAGATTAAATTTAGCGTAAACCTCTCCGTACATCAGTGGGAACAGAACCATTTCCTTCACGATCCTGATGTGCTTCTCCAGCCCACCGACACACGAGAAGTCTTTCGTGTTGGACATTTTCTTCTTTTTTCGTCAAGAAAGGACAGTTTTGTCAGTGAAAAGTACCTTTATCACGAATGGTTCAATACTCAAATGTCATTGTTACGATCACCGACTGGTAAAATTATTATATTTATATCGTGCAGAGTCGCAGATTTCTTCGTATATTCTTATAATCGATTTTGTCACTGGAATTTTTACGCGGATTACTTGGAGAGAGGAAAGAGAAAGTTACAAGAGTTCACTACTCAATTTCATTATTCCTGACGTTTCGCCAGCTTTAACAGACAGGAAGTCGTAGGGGTTGGAATTGTATCGATACAATAGCATTCGTATGTTTTCGCGCGTGCGGAGGTACATACATATATATGTATACGCGCGCGCGTCACACACAACATATATATATATATATATATAAAATAAAATATATACAGGATGTCTCAGAACAATCTTCGAAGCACTCGTGGAGACAGTACGGATTGAACATAAAAGAAAATCTTATACCGTTTTTATATAAAATTATATATATTAAGGTAAATATGCAGTACAGTTAGATCTAAATTTTAATTCGTATAAAAAGGTAATTATTAAGAGTTTTATAAGATAGTGTATATGATTAAAGCAAAGAAAAGCATACATGAACTATTCTCTGCTTTATAACAGAGTTTATGCTCTTGATTAAAGTAGAAAAGCATGTATGAACTATTCTTTGTCTTTCCTACTTACCGACATTATAAAATATAAAAATAAAAAAAAAACAAGAAAACGAAAAGTGAGCGACAATTCTCGTTTTCAGAAATCAATTCTATGCGTAAAAATATACAAATTTACAAAGTTTGAAAAAAATTCAAGGTGGGGGCGTTATACTGCATATATATATATATATATATATATATATATATATATATATATATATGTGTGTGTGTGTGTGTATTGGAAGCTAATTTCTCAAACATCGGTTATTCGCAAATTAACGGATCGAGCAAGCGACCCGTTGGCTAGTCGTCACACCGGTGCGTCGTGAACGCGCCACACGAGACCGGGTAAATTGCGTGTGAAGCACGTACCTCGCGACACAAACAAGTTTTTCATTTCGCGACTTACAATTGTGAAATTCCTGGAAGCTGCAAACTTCCCATCATAACAGCTAACCGACTCGCTAGTGGCGAGTCAGTCGCTCTTACGCGCTCTAACTAACTAAGAACGTCTCCTGGAGACCTTGTGCTATCTGGACGTTAAAAGCTTGAATATCTGTATTTTGAAAATTTAAGCAATCCAAGTATATCCAGAGTTTGGTACCAGTGTTATTATCCAAGAATTGGTACTTTTACCTTGATACTACAACGTGATAATTTCGCAATGGCAAGCAGACACGGCAAGTAGTTGTAACATCATATGCGATGTGGGAAAACAGAACGGACAGAATGATGATGCGCGGGTCCGCACTGGAAACTAATTACATTATGAAACTTTATTTCACTATACTGTATGACAATCAAATGTATTACTTATATGGTAAAATAAATAAGGCAGTGGATGCATCGTCGCTTCTCGTCCATACCTTTTACAATTCGTGTGTAGATACATTTTTAAGACTACCGTCTATCCCGCGTCGTGTCACATTGTTGTCGTAGAAAAAGATCGCCGGACCTGATATGCTACAGCAAGCTCGAACATGCGGACGACTTTCTCCGTAGACAGTAGTCTTAAGGGCGATTATTGAGAGATGAGTGTCGTGGTCGCTCGTCTATAATCGGCAGTGTTTCGCGAGAATCTCTCGAGAATCGAGACAGCGCGCACACACGCACGCACACACCCATTCACAGATATACACATTCACACACGCGCTCATACACACATAGATGTGTACAGTGTTTCCATTTTTTTTATACATATACATATATACGTATATACGGATTTGCAATTGCACCGCATTGCAGTGAATAGTACAGAGATGGTAGTACGTCCGAAAGTAGCACCAAGAACGGATCGTGGATACAACAAAAAGTAGAAATAGTCGTTTCCCCATTTCGAATCTTTTCTTTCGGAAAGAAAAAGGCGGAATGTAAAATTGTCGTATCGCTACAGAGGCAGAAAAATCACGTCCGCCCGTTGGCTCGATGATGATCACATCTCATCACGTTGCTCGTGGATGCAATTTTTCTGTGTGTATTACACTTAACGCCTACTACATGCGAGAAAAGAGTTTCGCTAGAGCATTATCGGTCGTTAATTCTTTGGCAGATACCGGATACTTATTGCAATTCGCCACTGATTCAGGGTTCATCACGCGAGCGAGAGAATCGGTGATATAATTCGCACGAACAGCCACTGGACAATGGTCTCCTTTCCGTTCCCTTTCTTTTTCTCCTTCATTTTATCTTTTTTTCACTTCCTAAGGTGTTTTTTCGTTTCGTGACCACGTTAGCGTTTGGTTGGTTAGTTTGGTCCGCTCGAACAACAAAGATAGAAAGACACTCGCGGCGTTGCGAGCGTCAACTGGACCAAACTAACCAACCAAACGCTACCGTGGTCACGAAACGAAAAAAACGCCTCTAATCGAAGCTGAATCGAGAACGTAACGACATTTACACGCAATACCCTGACAGCACGTATTATTAGTTGGCCAATGGTTAGCCGCTGCAGGCTCGACATTGGCCCAATGTTGCTTCGTGCTGCTCGGGTAGGAACACGCTAAAAAGAAGCGAACGTTTTTAAAAGTCCTCAGTCTTTTCGATTCTACTCACTAGAGAATTTCGCAATGTAATACAATCGAATTTCTCGACGGACAATCGATCGCCGAGCGAAACCGAATTTGTATATGCTAACTATGAAATTTCGAATCTCGCTAGAATATGCGCTACTGATGCGTCGCCCGATGCATCGAGAAACGGAGATATGCTACTAACGAAGAAATTGGTACATCACGCTGCGCGCAACATTGCGCATTAACAAAGAATTCATATTTCGATATACCAATGAGATATTATATCCCTAAGAAAGATATTACTCGTGGATCTCACACAAGTGTTTTTTTTTTTATCGATAAAGTTTATCACCTAGAATTCCCTATCCGATCGTATGGTGTGAACGGCAGAATATGTGGACTTATTGCGCCCTGCATCACGTCGATGATTACGAGTTTGCATAGTTTAACGGAGAGAATTTGCTTTTTAGGCTGCTCGAAACACTTTGGAACGAAACGAGCTTTGTCGTCTCGTCGCGTATACTCGACTTTATCTGGTAACTAATCGTTCGCAATTACAGCAAATCACAACCAATATACGAATCTGGAAGGCAAATTACATGCTAAATATTCACTAATATTTATACATATACATGTACACACAGAGTCCACCGGAATGGTCGCGATTCCTCTCGAGAGCGCGTCGACTTCGGATTAATTAGTGAAAACGACGACATAACCGTTTTAATACTGCTGTTCTGCTCGCTTCTATTTGGTCTTGAAAAGCTATTTCAATCAAATTGATTCCTTTGTGTTGTATAAATTCGTTATTTACAAATAGGAACATTTGACATATTTATAAAATGTTCAGAGCAGTTGGCTGTGAAATTATCATATTTTAAAAGTGCGAATAAGACTCGAGCAGAACAGTAGATTTTAACTCGAGATTAATAACTTCGTAAATAATTAAGAAAAAGCGAGATGATTTGAAAAATTTAGCTTTGGAAGTTAATCGAGAAATATAAGGTAAATAAAATACGAAAGGAAGTGCGACAGTTCCAGGACTTTTATAGAGTGACGGCTAGATATTCAAGAATGTTTGAGATCGATTGGAAGTCAATGTCTTATTAATTGATAATTGTCTAGATTCTAATTATCTTCCTTTTGCATAAATTTCTCTAGGTTTCGTCCGTTTTAATATTTATTAATTGTCAAAACTCACTTGCAAATTTAACTCAAGAGCAATAAATTCTGATTTCTAAACGGATTAACCTTTGGAGATAACTCGAGACAATAACATAACATGACTAACCAGCCGTCACTGTAATACACGCGTTTTATCGAGGTATTTTATCTTTATAGTAATGTATGCGTATGTAAGAGTGCTGTTTCTTTTCATTTCCGACGAATAAAACCTTATATTTTTTTACAACTTTGGTCTATTTAAATTGCGGATTATTAGTCGCATCTCGAACTCTTCTTAAGTATGAACTGAAATGCATTAGATAGAATTAGAAGTCGCTAAAATGAGAAAAAATCACATTCATAACCAAGACGTTTAATTATCGAATCGGAGAGGATAGTGTGATTTTAACCCAAAAAAAATTATTAATCATTATTTTATATCATGCACATATATAGAGAATATATATAAATAATTAATATTAAAGATTACGTATTAATTAATATAATCATACAATTAAAAACTTTTTATTATACAGGGTGTCTGACACAAGAAACGCAAAACTTGTCCGCGCGTTACAGCGTTATACTGATTCGCTAATCTTCTTTTATTATTATCTCGAAATTTCACGTAGTTTGCAAACTGCCAGGGGTTTTCATGTTCAGGCAGACGTGCTCTACCTTCACACATAATATTGCGTGTCTTGCGTTAAACATTCTGTATATATACAGAGTCCCCCGGCTCTTTTTCGCAATTTTTCTGGGAACGTAGAACGGATTGAGCTGAATATAAAAGTCCTACATCTCGAGATTTATTGCGAACATCGCAAAACGGCATAGGACTTTTATGTTTACCTCAATCCGTTCTACGTTTCCATAAAAATTGGAGGAGAGTCTGGGACATTCTCTCTCTCTCTCTCTCTCTACACACACACACACATACACACAACAATATATATATAATTTGTATGATTATATTAGTATTAATATATCATTGATCAACAATATTAATTATTGATAATATTAAATCAAGATAATATTAATCAAGAATTTACTATATAGATATGTATTCACTCTCTGTGTGAATATAATGCTTTTGTTAATTCCATTTCTATAAATCATACCTAGATTTTCATGTATGGATTTTTTCTCAAAAAGATGACCTCTGATTCGCTATAATTTTACGCAAAGCGTATTATTCTATACTAATAATTCGAATTGATACACTCTGTAGCGTGAGGTATATTGATGTAAGAAGAGAATCTCAATCTTAGCAGCTTCAAAAAAACATATCCAATCGTTTTATATTTCGATTCTCCTTGATTGCAAATTTGTATTTGAATATGAAATGAATATTTGTAGGATAGTTCATTATCCTTAATTGTGTTAAACTCATGTCATAAAGAAACATAATGTAATAATCAATAATCTAAAATTGTGCATATAATCATCACATCATGCTGATGTGTGTCTGTTTGGTGAAAACTACTAGAACGAAAATGGTTAAGTACACAATATACCAATTTCTACGTTTTTGATTTCTTGTATCTCTGTAATCCATGTGAACAGAATTTAAAAGATAATTTTGAAAAATATGGCAAACGGACCCAATATTTTCATCTTTCCTATCTTTTTCGAAATCATTATCAATCTTTATCTTATTTAAAAATTTTTTTTACAAGTGTCCCCATAGAAAAGAATCCGAAGATGTAATCAAAAGAATATCATGTAATTGTTATTATTTTTATCTTATCCATGATTGTGTCATGTAAATAATGGTAATATAATCTCGATAAGATAGCTATAAAATCAAAATAATGATACTAATAAAAATAATTCTAATAATAATAGTTAACGTAATAGTAATAATGTAATTATTTTGTTTGATGAAGATGACAATAAAATGATAATGTCATGATAGCAATGATATAATGAAGATAAAGAAATATAATATGCACAGAAGCAAGTTGAAATTTTCTCTAAAACAAAAATTGTCTAAATAATTATTACAAGTAATAACGATGTGTGTTAATAAACAACATAGTTCGTTCTTTCTTATTACTCGTATTGGAAAATCGCAACGATACTTTATACGAAATATCAAATGTTCGAGTTTATCATTTACAGCGGTTTTACAGTATATACAAAAAGAAAATCAATCTGATTAAGTATGCGAAATTCAATCTTGAACTAAAATTAATGAATTAATTATCCGCTATCTTACATAACAAATGCGATTGTTGCATATACGTGCTGTTATTTACGTAAAGCTCTTGGCAGTATAATATAACCAAAAAAATATACTGTTCCAAAGATTCGATTCATATAACAGTGATAATTCGGCTTTGCGTTCAGTATAAATATACAAAAGAAACGATCTGACTCGTCGCTAAAGATATTTACGGTGGCATGATTTTACATAGCACGTTTCGTCTCATATTAGCAACATACTGCATTTTGTCATTGAATGCTGTATTTGCGTACTATACTCTAATAACGTTGCGTCTTGTACTCTGCAAACTTTTCCATTTCCTTGAGCAAGTCCTGTGCATAATATAAGTAATGATATTAAGAAACGTGTCTGAATTAAGTCAATATAGTTTTATCGTGATACGATTTGCTATGATTGCAGAAGTACTCACCTTTGGCAGTGATTTTCTATCGTAGATGTGAACATATTTTCCAACACATCTACTTAGTTGCACATAAATATCGCACAGCACTTCGACGGGAAAGTTTTCCGTTGTTTCGACTGTGTAGTGCCATGCGTTTTCGAGCTCATTCCTGTCGATTATAATCTTCTCGTTCTCTTCAATTTTCTCTCGACTAGAATCGCTTTCGATCGCGAACGACAACTCGTCCATGCTTTCGCGTCGAGACGAGGAATTTGAGTCGCCATTTCCAACAGTTTTCTCTTCGTTCGCGAAAGATAACTCTGTATGATCGAGATTATCTATCCGTTGATCCATTATAGAATCATTTTGGCTCCCCTGCGTCTCTTTCGAATTTTCATTTTGCGAGTCGTTCTCCGAATCGGTATTATCATACAATCCTATGTGCCCGTTTAGAACATTATGAGCCTCCGTCTCGAATTCTTGGAACTTTTCTAAATCGATACTAGTGGTTTCATTGCATGATTTACTTGTCACTTCGGTGACGTTTTCATCGAAAGCGATCTTCTTCTTCTTCTGGACTTTTTTCACGTAACCGCGTGCCCAAGCTGGTATCTTACGTTTCCTTGAACTACCAAATTTCTTTCCGTTTACGACAAGAGAATGACTAGAATTTATGGAATCCTTCTTTTCCGTTCGTTCGCTCGTAGAAGTAGATTCCGTCTTTATGGTTTTACTCTCACTCTCGTTGTTACAATTATTTTCTAAAATTCGACGGTTCTTGGAAATTTCGCGACACTTGTCCTCGAAGTCGGAATCCAGCTCAGCTTTTATTAAAGCGTAAGCATTATCGCGCAAAGAGCATGCCCGATGTCTTATCAGCTTGTCTGCGGGATCCCTGCGTAGCGAGAACAAAACATATTAGAGACACGTATAAAGCAGGCCATTCAGATTCTAGCATTCCATCCATAGAAAGCACGATGAACTAATGGGAGTGGTCTTCAATGATGCATTGTGAATTAGTCGTAATGGTGTCTAGCAAAACATCAACGATTATGTGGTGCGTTCTAAATTGAAAACCACTATTATCTACGCAGCGATAACAGCAACGGATAAACAGGTAAAGCTCAACTACCTCTTTAATATCCCGAGGGAAGGCCTATCACGTAAGCTGACATGAAAACATACAATATGAATGTCAGTATAGAAGAAAAGGACAGTATCGCTAGAAGATGAACCTTATGATATAACATAATATCGATAACAGCTTCTGTAATGGAGATACTTTCACTCGAAACACCTTTTCCTTTGATGCGTTCGAGCTCACATGTAGTAACAGCTTTTAAAATAAGAAATTATTTTTCATTCAAGCTACTGACCTGTCCGGATTATATTCCAGAGCGTTCCTGCATATGAGATCAATGTCGTCGAGAAATTCACGAGCGCACAGATAACAATTCATGTCGATTTTCGTCATCATCGTCTCCAAGTCCATCGGTTGTTTTATTATCAGGTTATAATCCGGCACCTCCTCCGTATCCACCGGCTTCGTAAACATGAAAAATCTGAAGCAACAATTTTGTTAAAGAAGCTGCAACAAAAGAAAGAGAATGCAAAAGTAATCTATTCACTACTTACTGTCGATTTCTCGCCAGTTTGGAGCAAATTTCTCTGAGAAAAATTCGTAATTCTCTCAGCGAGATTTCGTCTTTCTCGTACATGATTTGTTTCTGCTCTTCCGTCAGTTTCTTTGGCAGCGGGTCTGGTGCTAGTGGCAGTGTTTCTAAAACGTCTACTTTGTTGCTTTTGATCCGTGGTTGCCTTACGCTTTGAATCATAAATATAGGTCGGAAGAATTTCATTCTTTGCTCGGTAGTGGGTGTCTTCATGGAGTACACTTCACCGCGTAACTCGCTGAACAAACTTTTTAACTGGTTAGGGAGATCTTGATACGTCGCATCGCTCGTGGCGAGAATTAAAATCGGCAATGAAGGATCTAGCGCTGCGATACGGCACAGAAAGACTGCTTTCACTGTCTCCGGTACGAGAGGCCACCATTGGTCGATCGACCGAATGTAAATTATGGACGGGACGTTTCTAGCAGCTTCATTGAATACCTGTAATATATTGGAATAAAATGTAGGATTTTTCTTTAACGTAAGATTAAGCTTTATATATAGCTTAAAAACCATAAAATAGATAAAATTATCTTCACTTATTATTTTTGATTACTGTAAAATTAAATAATATTTCGTAATTTTTAGACAAAAACGTAAAAATTAGAAACTTTGTAATATTATCTTACTTGCACACAAGTTTCTTCTGGTGATCGAGCACTTTCTGCAAATAACGTGCTGACATCTAAGATTTGAACAGGCAGATGTTCCATACAATATAACAGTGCTTGCGCTAAATGAGGTCCTTGACCTTCGGACAGGTTGCCACCAGAAATTAGTACTCTTGGGCGATGAATACCTTTAGCATGTTTCACTCTAAGAAAAGAAAATGTTATGTATATATACACACACACAACATATACATACATACATATATATCCAACCAATATTATTATTGTTATATTATGTATATACACGTAAAAAATAATTACTTTGCCATGGCGGGATTTACACCTTGAGGAAATATTCCTTTCACTAATACAATTAACTCTTCAAGTGGAGGTCCTAATAGTGGTTTCATAAAAAGTTGCAGTTTTCTTCCTGCGCATGGTGCAACTCTATGTGATGATGGCACAAGAATAGAACTTGCTTGTATGAAATCACGTTTTTGCACCTGTTAATTAATATAATTAATAATATACAAAATTACGAAATTTAATAAACTTATAGTTTTCGATATATAACAATTTTTGCTAATGCATGAAACGTACTTCGACTCTCTCCGGATCCAGCAGTAGTCTGTCATCTGTCATATAAATTTGTGGATAGGTTCTCTTTAATCCTTGAAGTACTGCTTCGGTACACAAGGCTCTTAAGTCCGAGCCGCAATAACCAGTAGCCTTTTCCGCCAACATCTCCAGCAACTGATCAGACGGAGGATTTTGCCATTTACTTACGTGGATCTTTAGAATTTCTAATCTTTCCTTCATGGCTGGTAGCGGGAAGAAAAGTTCACGATCAAACCGGCCGGGTCTTCGCAGAGCAGGATCGATGGCATCAATTCTATTTGTTGCACCAATAACTATAACCTTATAAGGAAAAAAAAATATGCAATTACGAATTCTACTATATAAAGTGTTGGCAAAAGCAATCTCTTTGCATTGCTACAATTACCTCTCCTCTGTCACTGAGACCATCCATAAGTGCTAAGAGTGTGGACACAATACTAGCATGGATTTGATCCTGCTTAGTACTTCTGACAGGCGCTAGACCATCTATTTCATCAAAAAATATTATGGACGGTTTCATCTGCTGAGCCTGCTCAAACAGCAATCTCAATTGACGTTCCGATTCTCCGACCCACTTTGACAGACAGTCAGCTCCTTTCCTCATGAAGAATGCCACCTTTTTGTTACCTTGACTACACTCATTGGCTAACGCTCGAGCTATCAATGTCTTACCAGTTCCTAAATAAATTTTCGAGTTGCACATTAAGATAGACTTCACCAAACTTTAGAAGGGTAGAAGGATAAAAGTATGCTCTGAATACCTGGTGGACCGTGAAACAAGACACCCTTTGGTGGGGTAATGTGAAACCTTTCGAAAACGTCCGGATACATCATAGGAAAGACAACCATCTCCTTAAGGCAGTGAATGTGGGACTCTAAACCCCCAACGTCGCTAAATCTAATATTAGTGTCTAAGGTGATAGGATATATGTCAGCTTTTCGATCTGGTGGACCACCTTGCGGTATCGTCGATTGTCTGCAAGAACATCAATATTTATGTTAACCGAAACGTTAACGAAACTGTAAAAACAAATTTCTTATAATATGAATAACTACCTCGCTTTTTTGCTTTTCTTTTTGTCATAACGTTGAGGCTCAGAGTCGCTGGAATCGCTAGAACTCGTACTTTTAGTTCTATGTTTTCTCCTTCTCATCGAATTACTGAGAACACTTCTAAGAGCTCTAATAGATCGCCGAACTGGTTCTACATTGGCTTGAAATCTATCTATGGTAGGTTTTTTTTGACGTAAGCTGTATTTTCTAGGCCCGGGAGAATCCGAGGATTCGCTCATATCACTGTCTACCTCTACTGAAAAAGTAAATTAAAGAATTAGATAAAATAGAATATGCTATCTTCTGAGGAGAAAAGGAGTCAAAGAAATATGCTTGTTATAAATTAATTTTATATACAGAATATCTAAACTTTTGAATATCTTACCTCTTGGCAATTGTCGTTGAGTCGTTCGTCTTGTTCTTTTAATGCGCGTGTACATATCCTCGTATCCCTACGTAACAAAAAATATGAAGAAAAAAACATTATATAATGAAATTAAAATATTATAAAACAGTGAATATTTATCAGAATCTCAGGCCCTCATAACTCTCTCTTATCGATAAATGCATCTCTGAAAGTGATTTACAATTAATCAGAAGGTTTATAAGCCATTTTTAGAGGTTCTTTTATCGGTAAAAAAGAGTTCAAAATAAAAACCTTAGTTATTCTCACAGTTATCCAACTGATAATTATAACATGTGTTAATAAGACCGCATATGTTAATGCATAATTTTAAATACTTAGGGAAAAAATATTCGGAGGAAATGTCGCAAAGTACCACTTACATCTTCGTTTTCAGAATTGTCGTTGTTATCTGGCTTTTCACTTTCTCGTGAACTATCGTCGTCTGCTTCATCCTGCTCCACCTTAGGCTTTTCATTCTTTTCCACTGCATTACCGCACAGTCTAGTCACAGGGCCTTCTCGAAATCTGCTAGGACTGTCGGATTTTCTGGTCCTAAAGAACATTTCGATTACAAAATTAACATTACATTATAAATTCCACGCAATATATGAGCATCTTATCGAGATGCATACCTAGTGTCTTTTTCTTCGTTCGTCGGTCTTGTTTGTTCTGTACTGACATTTTTCTCTTGTTCTGCCTTCTCCTTAAGTTCTACTTCCGAATTAGCTCTGAGTCTACCTCTGAGCTCCCTGCTATTCTGTCGCTCGTGTTCCGTTCTATCTCTAATGTGTCTCGTGGAATTTTTATTAGGTGGATGATTTTCGCGAGACCTCAAAGGCATCCGATCTCTGAGATCACGCTTTCTACCAGGAACATCATCTATTTCTTTGTCCGAGGAAGAAGCATGTTGTTGAAACATTGGATATCCTTTTAAGGTTTGTGTACCTGTGTTGTGCATTTTTACAAATATTTTAACATATTGTTACATTATTATCAAGCAGAGTATTCTTTGGCTCATATTCTGAGTTTTCTTTTAACAATAAATGAGCCTCTAAAAAAGGCTTAGAAGCCACCTGATTGGCTGAGAAGCTATATTTAAGGCACTTTTAACAATAAAAGAAGGTTCAGAATATAGGCATTTATATATGAGAGAGAGTAAAAGAAGATTGATCCATACCTAAAATCCAACTCGTATTAAGGTTGTCATAAGTTTGCATCCTATTGCGTGTACTGCGGCGTACACTCAAATTGTTTATATGAGATGTAGAGCCAGAATGCGATCTCAGCTTGCGCAAGTTCTTGGATCGCCTGACATTTGATTCCAAGCTACGGGTGCGAGGACAAAAAATCTCTTCCTCAGTATCCATTGAGTCCATTGCAGCATCATCGTCTGACATTATCTGCAAAATACCAATTGTACATTCCTACTATATATTATTCGATGAACAGTGTAGAAAACGCTTAAAATATGCTTTGCTTGTGCTTTGTTTCAATGCTTAAAAACAGTAAGCAAAATTTTACAAAAAAATTAAACAAAGAACATTTTAATCACTCATTAATCATTAACTCTCATCAGGTTTTATTTTCACGGACACAAATATTTTATTATATCAGTTGTTTCATTCATGCACTTGTGCACAGATATTTTCCCTGTATGCACGAAAGTAAATAGTACACACAAAAGATTACAAGCATACTATGAGGAACACACAAAATTGTAAAAAAAATCCCCCAAAAATATGTATTGCATGTGTATGTTATCGAACTTGTAAATAAAATTAAGTATCACGTTGTAGTTGTAGTTATAGTATCCTTAAACAAAAAAAAACTAAAAATTTGTATGACAATAACAATAAACAGAACGCCATGCACGTAATCTGTGTCGAGTTTTTCATCTAATCATCGGGCGCATTGATGGAAACGATTTTATCTACCATTCGACGAGCATTCGATGATTTACCTTCATCTGGCCAATTCCTATTGCCAAGATGCAGGTAAAACGAAGCTGTTAATGTCCGTCATACGTGTCCCGGATAACGTAGAATTGCATTCACGAATGTGTGGGATTGTCCTTCCACGGCAGCGCATGCACGTTGAGCATCGACGAGTCGTTGTTCTCGCGATCGAATATCATTCGCGCGATCTTACTTGCTTCCTATCGCCTTTAAACGGACGAAGAATGGCATAGCCGTCGGCGAAACAGCGTTACGAACAACAGCACCAAAGCGAGACAATACTCGGGAACGACTGCAATTGCAAAATCCGTATCATCTGTGTACTACACACCACACATACCCCACTTCCCGTATATGCGTGAGTCACGCAGCGTGACTATGTAGATGTCCGTCACTTATATGCGATGTCCGTCACTGGGGATGGGCGACGTCGAGTCATGAATCGATGTGAAGCCGCTACGAGCCGCCACGGTTTCTGCCGACCGAAATCGAAGCAGTGGTACGATGCAACGACCACAGACTTCTATAAATACCTAGATTGCTAAATTGCTATAGTTTAGTATAGGCTGCGCTGAAATCGGAAAATATAAACCGCCGTTTTTGAAAGGACATCATATGTCAGCCCTATAGCGTGAATATGTAAATGTGGAGTTAGATTCGTGGTTAATAAGTTTTTGTAAAATATTCCAATGATATGTGCCATCATAAATTACAAAACTGTGCTCTAATCAGGGAGTAATGGAGGATTCATACTGCGTTTGGCATCGACGCACGACGACACGATATCCAATAGTAAAGTTTCTTTGCTAGAGTTTCTAGCTAGTGACATTTTTGTCTCTAGAAAACCAATTCTCCTATTGGATATCGGATGTTGTAGGTCGAAGTATGAATCCTCCACTCATTTGGAACTCACGTTGATAAAAAGCTAGTTGACTACCACCTGACCTAGCATGAGTTCTGATTGACTGGAAAGCAACCATTGGCTTCTGTTATTCTGCCAAGATGTAAATGCACCTTAATAGCGGCTGCGTTCCGAAATTCACTACCAATATTGAATATCTATAGTTCGTATCACGTATATTATAGAATTTCAGCACTGGCAGTGAATTTCGGAACTCAGCCAACATATATCAATCCACAAATTTTACAACAAAGCAGCTTTCTCTGCTGAACGTAATCATTAGCATTTATTTGATTGGACGGTATTTTCATTTTTAAGTAGTACAAATCAATGACGGTGTAGAAGAATGTATACTTCAGTGGCGTGACTAGGGGTACAGTCCACCCGGCGCTACAAATGCTTTGTAGCGTTTTTACTTCTTTCTCTTTCTTTATTCGAATCCGAAGAATAGAACAAGAGAGAGAAACGCTGCTCAGCATTTATAGCGGTTGTTGGATCGCACCCTAGATAACGTATTGGATAGATTAAAATGTATACATATGATAATATAGAAAGCGAGGTCTAATCGGTCGATAACGGTTCATTTTAATTGGCGCAAGAAACTATTTTAAAATTTTAATGAATATTACGTGTGGAGAGAGTAAGAAAAAATGACACATCGAAATAGAACTCGAAGTTAGAATTTTCAATAAGTAATATAGAACATGTGGGTGCTTCCTACATCAAAAATATCAAATTTACAATTGTTTTATTAGCTATCTTTTATTCTCCATACTACTGTGTTATAAATCTAAGCATGTTTTCCATGGTGCGCAACTTGTGGCAATACAATACAACAATAGAAGATATTATAGGTAAATGTATTATTTACATGTTTACATAACCTTTGGTTGTAACAAGTGTAGTTCTACTTTAACATTATTTTTACTATGACAATATATACATTAACAAGCATCTTACCTTAGTTTGTAAGCTTATGTTTTCCATATCTTATAATTTTTATATTTAACAGACTGTGTATTTGTACAAAATAGCACACATTTACTGTATATTTCTTTGCAATTCTTAATAGTTTTTAATACATTTTATATTGTTTTCAGCTGAATATGTGGATGTGGATTTTACATGGCTGTCATGGCTGTTAATGCCACTTCTTGTAACATTTCTACTCCCGTTTGCGATTGTGCTACTGTTATATCTAACTTGCTTAATATTATATGTCTACAAGTTACACAGGTTTGACAGAAATATAACTTATATGCTGTACTAACTGTAATCTGATTAAATTGTTAACAACTATTATTAGTAAAATTGCAACAAAATAATATATTCTTAGAAGCAATAAATTTTGTTTTAATATATATGTTAAAAATAGCTTTATTTGAAAATAGCTTTATTTGAAAATAGCTTAAAATAGCTTTATTTAATAAAACCATTTATATTTGCAATATAAAAAAATGTATATATCTTTTATAGTTTATTAAACATAATATATACTTATTTTCAGAGTTAAACTAAGAAATGCTTATGGTACTGACTGGCGGAATGCAGCACGCTATACAGTTGCAGCTGTCTGGGATGCACATGGTTGGATTTGGCATGGTATGTTTGCGCAATGAACTGTTCAACACCAAACTAAATATATACATATGGCATAAAAATTTTGCTAAATAAATTAGACATATCTTCATATTATTTGTATAGATTTACTGCAAAAGATTTATTTGTTACAAATAATTGTTACTAAAAACTAATATTTGTTACTAAAAGAAATACATTTCTTTTACAGGATATGAAATTGTGGGTTTAGAAAATATTCCTCAGGACAAACCAGTATTATTTGTATATTATCACGGAGCTCTCCCAATTGATTTATATTATTTTATAGCTAAAATATTTCTATTTAATTCGAGATTAGTACATACAGTAGCAGATCGATTCTTTTTTAACATCCCTGGATGGTCTATACTGACTGATGTTATGAGCGTAATACCTGGTACTGTTCAAACATGCTCTGCCATTTTGAAAGAAGGAAATATGCTTGCTATTTCCCCGGGCGGTGTACACGAAGCTCAATTCGGTGATTCCTACTATCAACTTATGTGGAAAAAGAGAGTAGGTTTTGCCAAGGTAGCTCTCGATGCAAAAGTGGTACGTTGCCATAAGAATTTATATGATTTAATTTAGGTTCCATCATAAAAGATACTGTGTACTCTTTTCAGAGTGTAATTCCATTCTTTACGAAAAATATTAGAGAAGCATTTAGAACAGTAAGTTGGGGAAGAAGAATATGGTCGAGGATATATGCCAAGACAAAACTACCAATGGCACCAGTGTACGGTGGCTTCCCAGTAAAAATGATAACGTACGTGGGTAAGCCAATTCCATATGATGAAAGTCTCACACCTGAAGAGCTAAAATTGAAGGTAGATTATTAGAAAGAATATGTGAGACGTCTTTCTGTAACGACGATTGTTAAAAGAAAAAAAATTTCGGTGCACTTTCAGGTTGCTAATGCTCTCGAAGATTTAATAAGAAAACATCAGAGAATACCCGGTAACATAACGTGGGCTTTGTTCGAAAGAATATGTAAGAAACATATACGATCAGAAAGAAAAGAGCATTAATAATAATTTCCTTTGATGTACTTAACGATTTTAATACAGTCAAAAGTTCATTTTAAAAAATTATTTTCATATAATTGTCAAATCTTTTTCTAGCTATTAACACAAAATAGGGGATATTTCTAAATTGTCGTATTTTCTTTTAGACTTACATTTATGTCATTTTTTATATTTGTACTTAAATACAGTTAGTTGTATTATATAAGAGATATTTATTTATTAAAAAAACTAACAAAAACACTTCTAATAGGAGGTGTAACAGACATATGTACAATTCAATATATTAGTAGACTGATTTGTCATAATATATAAATAATAATTTATGAAATAATTGTATTTTTGACATATTAGGTACAAACAGATATTCAAAAAGTATTTCTTTCTGTTACCATATATTTAAAAAAATAATGTTATTGCTACAATTTATTGTTTTTATATGGAATGATTATAATAAATGTAACAAATATTCCTGTTCTAAAATGTGTATTACCTGTATCATCAGATGAATCAAATTTATATTTTAGACTTTCAATAATTCATCTCTTAGTTTTTAATTGTAATTGTGAGAATATTTCAATAAAACTGCAAGAAATCTATACACAATGACGTATCAAATTAAGATTTTTCTTTCAAAAATATTTTACTGTAAGAAAATAAGAGCAAGATATCAATGGTCTTTTCAGCTGCACTGCTGAACTGGTGCAATAAGTTAAAGTGAAACAAGTATATGTTTTCTCATTCTAACTTATTGCACTAGTTCAGCAATGCAGCTGAAAAGACTACAAGTTTGTCCTTCTCAGGTGAACTTTCTAGTACAAAACTACACTAAAGCATTATTTTTAGCACACGTTTATACCGTTTGAAAGTTCGAACTTTTCACTTTAATATCTATATAGCTGAAAATACATTTTTCAATATTTTTTATACAAATAAGCTTTTATGTAAAAACCCAACCGAAAAATGAAATTAAAAACTTAACTGTTCTTTTATCTCATTTAAGGGGCTTTGCTATTTCCACTAAGGCTATGTTCAGATTCCTCATCCGGGTGCACTCTATTACTAGAAACACTATAATATATGTTACATATACTATAGAACTTCTAGTATTAGAGTGCATTCGGGTAGGGAATTTGAACGCACCCTAAAATATAAGGTGTAGTAAAAAGAAATCCATTATTTTTCCAATAGATAGCTTTAGTAATGTGTATCTCGCGTTGTATAAGTGCGATCGGTTTACGCTAGATGGCGTTAGAAAGATAAGATTTCGTACTAAAAAAACTTCTCAGTTTTGTGATTGTTTGACTCAGTATTGTTTGAGCGCACGTCAAAGATGGACACCAGCAAAGAGAAAATACGCTATATTTTACTGTTTTTCTTCGATAAATTAATTCCCCGCCCTGCGGCTGAGGGCGTCTCGGAAGTAATGCGCAAGCGATTCCCGGGACGCCCTCGCAATGGTCGCAAGGGGCCCGGCAGAGGTTTTAGTGGGTAGCCCCCCCCCCGGACGGTTAGTTCGGGGAGGGTGAGTCCCACACTACCCCTGGGAAAGTCCCGTCTTTCCCTAGGGTGTGCGTAAAGCATTTTCTCTGTCTAAACAAAAAAAAAAAAAAAAGTACTGGCAGTGAATTTCGGAACGCAGCCTATGAATACCGGCCCTAATATAAAATTATGAAAAGTGAATAAAGCTAACGGCACACTCTGCATTCCACATTCATCTTCAGAAATGCACCAATTAGAACAGAGTATTTCTATCCAGCAAGCAAAACATGAAAACCAGCATAATGCTGGCTTTAATTTTGCACTACTTGGAGGCGACCATTCCTCTAATGTGAACTCATGAGTAGTGGACATTTCCATATATTTCTAAATCAGATTTTTCACTTTTTATGAGTTCACACTACGAAAATAGATTCATAAGCTGTCCTTAAAAGTGAGTTTTCCCCCTAAAAGATACACGCTCGATGACCGACGCTTGCGCTGTATAGTCCCCTCTCCGAATGAAAGTACGGTTCTTTCATTGCTCGTAAACCTTCCGTAAACCTTCGCATTGTAAGTCGCGTTGTGCATTTCAAAAATATTGTTTTTGTGTCTGTGGATCCGACGCTCCGTCTCCGCGTTCTTCCCAACATCCTGTACAGGTCAAAATATCTGGTTAGGTAATCGGAGAACTTCGACCAGAATCCAGAAACAGCGTATCAAATCCCTCATCGTCCCACAACTTAATGCACCAGTATGAGTGACTATTCAGCGGTTGCTCCGCCTCAGACCTTTAATCAAAGCACCGCGTTCGCGGCGGCACTTCAACGTGCCAAACAGGTAATCGCGATTGTTCGTAGGCTTCAATAATGCACTCCTAGTAATAGCAGCATTAGGCGCCGATGAGTAAACGCCACCGTTACGTTACCCGCCAAGAACACGTATCTTCCAGCTTTTTTTGAGGATAAGCGTCACATCTTTTCTAGCGTACGGAATTGTGTGTTAGTCTTAATACGGATCTTATTCGTTACATTACTTTTGTCCATAAATTTTTCGCTATTTCATTTTACAATATGGTAAGCTGTTGAATTATGAAAAACTTTTTGATCTGATTATACTGATCTGATATAGTTGTTTGATTATATGTAATATATGTATACATATTTATGTACTAAATATGTATTTTTTTTGGAAAACATCTATATAGAGATACTGTATTGATATATTTCTAGCATGATATTTTAAGCTCATGTATTATCAACGAAAGCAGCAAAAAAAAACAACAAAATATAGGCATTAGTTTTTGATCACTAAGAACTAGGTGAAAGTTACAACTGCTATATATATGATTCATTCTGTCAATATGTTATTATTATGTACTTTGATCAAGTCAATATGTTACTATATACTTTGACACACACATGAGTATATGTGCACTATATATTTTGAGAGAAATTAGTTTCTATGTTTTGCATTGTTAACTAATCTTCCTAGATTGCTGCAAAAATAAATCCAGCTGGTGCACAAAATAATCAAGATTCCAAATTGAAGCGTCCTCTTGAAGATAGTTCAGGTGAAGTATATTTAATATATATCTTTTCAACTTATTTTATTATAAAGTAACTTTTATTTATTTGTGTTTGCAATTATTAATATATTATAATATCTTTTATTATGATTTTATTATTATTTTTTATTTTATGCAGAGCCAGAAGCAAAGAAAATGGCAGCATTAGTGGCGGATCCTTTAATAGGTATTCGTGGAGGTCCTGGTGGTAACAGTTCCATTGGAGATTCAGGTAGCCAACCATCTAGACCACAAACGTCTTCTTCCAGTGTAGGTGGTATATGCAATGAAGATATTAGAGTTCCAGACAAAATGGTTGGTTTAAGTAAGTAAAATGATAGAACAAAGAAACACATATATGCCTTTTATGGGTAAATATATATCTGATATAAATTTCACTTATATTTTATAATTTATTTTGTAAATATTTTATAAATTTAAACATTTGTTTAAATTTTTGCATCTTTGTATCATAATATTCTTGTTTTATTATTTATTATTTTAGTAATGATATATATCTTTACTAAATTAAATAATTTTATTATTTTGCAATTTATTTATTGTGTTTTCTTTAGAATAATTATTAATATATACAAATATCTCATATATATTATATTTATTTTTACATTTGAAGTTGAGACATAATAATAGGAGAATTATGCATTATAAAATTATACTTATATGATCACTTTTAAATAATAATAATATATTTACAGTAATTGGAAGAGGTGGTGAACAGATCACAAGATTGCAGAGTGAAACAGGATGTAAAATACAAATGGCACCAGAAAGTGGCGGGCTGCCTGAACGCGTTTGTACACTAACTGGTTCACGAGAAGCTGTCAAGTAACTTGTTTTTCCCTTCTTATTTCATTAATTTTAACTATTTTGTATGCAATGCAATACATACCATCACTTTATATACACATGTTGAATGATGAAGATTTGTTTTTATCTATTGATATTAAGTGTGTTTACTTGTCTTTTACTACAGTAAAAGTATATGACTGTTGGTTCGAATTCTGTATTTATAGACTGAGTTGTGAAAAATATTTCTCTGCCCAAAATTTTTCATAAATCAGCCAAGCAAATCTGCTATCCTCCTTAAACTTATACAGGGATATTTCATTATAATTTATTTAAGTGCGAATTGTATTCCACATCACAGTCCCATCTGTTTCCCACAAACAACTAAACAATCTTTTTCACATCAAACCGTGATATTGCGATATCGTGATAAATATGTGAATATTGCAACGCTTTATGACTCTACTTATTAGAAATATGATTGGGGCACGATTAGTTCTGATAACATAGTTTGTATGTGTATTCTGTATGCTGTAAATTTCATGTTAACATGCATTTTACAAACATAAGACATATGCTTATGCATATTGAAATTATGAAATGTTTTACAGAATCTCTTTATTTAGCTCCTGGATGCGAATAGCAGGCTCAAACTTGACTTTCTATATGCTTCAGAATTTCTGGCCATTGAAAATCGATCAATAAGTTGATCTTTTTAATTTAATAATTTTGTATTTACTAATAGTTTTTTGCTTTTAATAGGGTATGGAGAGAGAGGGAGAGAAAGAGAGAGGAGGGAAGGAGGATAGGATATGCATGGGGACGCGTTAATCACAACATGAAGAAAATTGAACTTTTATTTATTTAAAACTGCTTATTGACTAAACGTATGGCATTTTAACACAAAACCTTTAAAACCTTGAAACCTTTTTATTGCACCATTGATTGTTAAAGGCATTATTGATCAAAGATAAAAAGTGTTACAAATGTGACATAACATTTTGGCCCACAATAGATAGAATAGTGCATATTTATGTGTTGCAAACAAATTTTATTATTGTATATTAATGGAATCTTTTAACATGTGTGACAAAAATTTAGTTGAAGATATATTGCACACTTGTTCTGTGTGTTTCAGTCGCGCAAAGGAATTGGTCTTGTCAATCGTGAATCAAAGAAGTAGAAGCGAGGGAATTGGTGACATGAATATGGGTGGAGGTAGTAGTGGTATGATGGGTCATCCAGGATTTGTTGAGATAATGATACCAGGTCCTAAAGTTGGCTTGATAATTGGCAAAGGCGGTGAAACTATAAAACAACTGCAAGAAAAATCAGGTGCTAAAATGGTTGTTATACAAGAAGGACCATCGCAGGAACAAGAAAAACCATTGAGGTAAGATAAAGATCTTTTTCTTTTTATGTAATATTTTTTTCATGTTAATTTTTTATTTGTACTAAGGGCGATGAGATGTGTTTTGTATGATTATTTAAAATTGATGTATCTTTTCTATAGAATAACAGGAGATCCTCAAAAAGTTGAGCATGCAAAGCAATTAGTGTATGAATTAATAGCTGAAAAAGAGATGCAAATGTTTCATAGAGGAGGAAGAGGTACAGATAGAGCAGGAAATTATTCCAACGATAATGGTTTTAATCATGGTCCTGCAAATAATGATGGAGTGGAGGTTAAAAATTATTAAATATATGTATATTTTTGTTAATTACATTTCAAGCTGATGTATCAATAGAATTTCGTTGGACTGGAGCTTATATATACGTGTATAATTGTGACATAGATGCACTTGTTATTTTATTAACATAAATTTTGTATTGATAAAATTATATATTATTTAATATAGGTACTCGTTCCAAGAGCTGCAGTGGGCGTCGTTATTGGAAAGGGAGGAGATATGATAAAAAAGATACAAGCAGAAAGTGGAGCCAAAGTTCAGTTCCAGCAAGGACGAGAAGATGGCCCTGGCGATCGTAAATGTTTGTTATCTGGAAAGCATCAAGCTGTTGAACAGGCTCGTCAACGAATTCAAGAACTAATTGATAGCGTTATGGTATATATTTCGTAATAAAGTTATAAATTTATCAAAACATGTTTATGTACAGTAACTGATAAATTTGTATTGTTGTAAATAATATTCTTAGACGATTTTAGAGATTGTATTGCTGTTATTAATTTAAAATTATTTTAAATCTTTAATTTTTAGAGAAGAGATGATGGAAGAAATAACATGGGAGGCAGAGGTGGTCCAAGAGGTAACGGTTTTGGCGGTAGTCGTAATCCAAATGAATACGGAAGTTGGGATAGACGACAAGGCGGCCCTATGCAAGATAAAATCGAAACGACGTTCACTGTTCCATCTTCCAAATGTGGCATTATAATTGGCAAAGGTTTCATTTTATTCACTATGGAATTACATTTTGCATAGATTTTAACGAATTGTAAAAAACTTATATCTTATATAATTGCATGCTTATAAAGTGATTATATGTAATAAACAATTATATTAATAATAATTGTTTCATAACAAATTTGCATATGTTCCCATTAAAGTTTGAAAGCATTTGTCAAGAAGACCTCTATTTTTTTAGGTGGTGAAACTATTAAGCAAATAAATCAACAGACAGGAGCGCATTGTGAGTTAGATAGAAGAAATCAAAGTAATGAAAACGAAAAGATTTTCATTATTCGAGGAAATCCTGAGCAAGTTGAACATGCCAAGAGAATATTTAGTGAAAAACTAGGCATGGTATGTTTAATGATGTTTATATGTGTCTCTATAGTTTCCAGGTTTATTCTGTAACTTTCAACGATAGTGTGGTTAAATGTTATAAGATAGATCCACAGAATATTTTACATATATAGATGCAATGTTAATTTTTTTATTTACTATTCAAAGGGTCCTGCTGGTTCTTCATATACCGGGGCGCCAGGTGCAATTGGATATAATCCAAACTGGAATACAGGAACTGGAGGATATCAAGCATGGCCAAGTCAACCACAATCTAATGACGGAAGTATGTGTACTTTTGTGGCTCTAAAATATTATATTTATAACGGGTTTTATATAATAAATTTGTTCTTGCATAGACAATCCTAATCCTCCTGTACAAGTCAATCCACAAACTGGTCAGCCAGATTACAGTGCTCAGTGGGCGGAGTATTATCGGTCATTGGGTATGCACAGAGAAGCAGATATGATCGAGCAGCAAGCGAAACAAGGAAAACAAGATCACAATCCACAAGGAGGTGAGAATATAACTTTACGTTTGCTAAAAATATTTGCAAAAAGATATATATATATGTAACAAGTTTTCGATTACTTTAGGTAATTCACAAAATCAGTCTAATCCGGGGACGACAGGTCCTACTGGACCAAACCAACAGCAGCAACAGCAACCACAGCAAACTCAGCAACAACAGCAGGCAGGTGCTGCACAAAATGGAGGTCAAGCCGACTATAGCGTTCAGTGGGCGGAGTACTACAGAAGCATTGGAAAAATAAAGGAAGCAGAAGCAATAGAAGCTCAAATGAAGGCAGGCAAGGTATTTTCCCTGAATAATGTTGCACATTGAATATCGCGCGCTGTGTATCGTTTATCATACTTTACCACAATCTTGTAATATTGTGTAGCTTGGGATGCAAGGAAATCAAATAGCCCAACAACAAATGCAGACTCTACAGGGTCAGTCTGCTGGTCCACCGGGTACCACGCCTAATGCGTTCCCTCAAGCCTATGGAAGTTATCCGGCAATGAATGCCGGCAATGCTCCAGCGGGCTATTATGCAGCGAACGCTGGATCTAATTCTCAGCCTCAAACAGGGCAACAGAACCCGTCTTTCCCAACAGGCTATCAGAATTACCCTTATTCACAGTCTGCTTCTGAAAATTAAACTTCCATTTGAGCGAAAGGCAAGCTGTAAGTATATATCTTGATAACGTAATATGTATGAACATGCAGAAGATTGTATGAAATATGCAGAGTTTCAATAAACTGTTAAATTATATTATGTATGTCAATTATGTACATACTCGTAATAAACTTACATATTTTATTAGAATAATAAAAAATTCAAGGTTAATATATAATATTTTTATCTAAAATTTTGTAATAATAAAAATTCATACAATTTTCTTGACACTACAGTTGTTTTATTAAGCCAATATGAATTTGAGCGGATCAATACTTATTCTTTTCAATTCTAATAATTTTTTAAGACATGAATACGCGTGCGCGTACATACACACACACGTATTCTGTGGAAATATTTACACAAGCATAATTATACAAGAGTAATAAATAAGAAGGACAAAGAATATTACATTGTCAAAATATTTGTTTAACATTTTTTTTTAGTTAAATAAAATCAGAATTCAGACGTTTTCAATTTATCTGTTTTACAAAAATAAATGTTTATACACATATTAATATAACGTATTAATATGTATAAATGATTATTGTTTATTCATTTGAAACTATCATTTGTTTAATATTTGTTTTATCTGTGATCATTTCTAAATGAAATATTTGATACTTATTTTTATATTGGCTCGATATTCTGACATGCTATAAATCAATGGTGTAAGAATAAGGAAATGTTACATATTCACTGATATTCATTGAATCTTTCAGGGAATTCGAACTAAACTTTACAAAATATAAAATTTATGATAATTTCATGATTCATGTGACGATTTTAATAATGATACAATTTACACCTTTGAAATTAAACCTGTTACTTGTACATGTATCATCTGTTTTACCGTAATTATTTGTTTATTTCAGATAGTTTTCAGATAGCTTTCCATCGGGGCGCGGTTAATGCCTGCTATATCTCCATATAACTTTGATCATAAATTACTATAGTTGATGCTTCATAATCTTCATATATCTTTGAAAATATGAAGACCGATTATATTTTGTTTATACAATACGTTTCTTTTCTTTTTTTACATATATACATATATAGAGGTATTATATATAATATAGAATACCAATCGTTCTAAGTTTAAGTAACAAAAAATATCGAGAAACAATTTTATTGAAATTAATATTATAATACAGTATGGATATATGTCTGTGTTCTACTTATAAAATTGTATGTATTTTTGTTCCATAACATGTAATTGTAATATAAGTTGAAGCTGTGGCAGGTGAAGCAGCTGGTCAGAAAGAGGAACGAGGGATCGACATCTGTATATCCATTTTATTGCATCCTCTCTCATTAAATTTGTTAAACTATATATCCTTACATGCGTTGTTATGAACGATATTAGTATTATGTATCATACTAGGTCACTACTTATGCCTTGATGAAATACTCATTTGCTTGAAATATTCGTTTTTATTATATCTACGAAGCCTCGACTATATGAAAAGTTGTGATTGATACAGCTATCATGTGTTTATATCACTCGTATAAACATTACTTTGTCGATTATATACGAAAGGTACATGATATGATAATTTACATATGCATATGTCCTGTTACATTGGTGTTAAATACAACTTTACTTTAGTTTTTTGCTTTCTCTCGTGAAATACCAATACTATTTTTAGATATTTGGAGCAGCCAATTAGAGAGGTTTACCCGACCTACAATAAGTCACGGCAAGGAGATCTACGATTTAAAATGTTTCATTCAGCACTAATCTACATGTGTACACACTCAGAGGAATCAGGACCTGCAAACCGGAGATTAGTTGGATGGAATATATGTAAACACATAATGGAATATTGTTTACTAACGCTAGCATATTTTAAATATTGCTTAGTCAGTATTATATGCTTTTATACGATATACAAAAGTATTAGTTCTTTTGAGAGTGTTTGAGTACTGGGTGACTTAACTAGTCATATGTAAAATATCAAATTTTTGTATACCTTTTTATTATATCAAATTTGAAATAATTTAATTATATGTGTGTGTCTATTACGAAAATACAGGATGTAATTCTGTATTATAGAGATACAGGAATATACAGGATGTATCAAGGGTGGAATACTTCATTTTGTGGATTTTTTAACAAGTTTTTTTTTTCGAGTTTTTGGTTTCAAGTTTAATTATATTGTGGTAAATTTATTTAATATTGCGGGACAAATTTTTCCATACTGTATCCTTTATAATCTCTTAATTTCTTTGTATCTCGAAATTGATCAATGTTCCCAAATTGAAGAGTACTCTGCTATACTTCTTGATTCCATCACTGATATTTCTCATTTATTTAATAAGAACGCAATTTCTGAAATATTCTGTATATGTACAAATATATTCTGAGGCAAAATTTGAAACATCTCTCTCTAAGTATATCGCATCTATAGCTAGTAACATATCTATAGGTTTTTACATGTATGTGCTTATTCTCTTTAACGAAAAGGGAAAGTCTTCATATTTTCGTATAATTAATTATATTTTGTTATGACCGACAGGCAAGTAAAATAATAATACCAAGTATCACATCATCTATAGTATTTAATGCAATATTTTAAGTTAAAAAAAGTTGTAAACCAATTGTGTATACCTTTAACTAATGCTTCATTGTAATATTAGAATGATTATTAGTTTTTATATGAGATTAATGTTATTAATATTATTCTTATATATTCGTGCAATTATACCCTCAGAAAGCACTTTTAAAGATTAAATACTTAAGACATCTTTAGTAAACAGTCTTCAAAGAATATTGTTTTAATGTGGAGATAAAAGAAAAAAATGGTTTAATAATGGACATAAGTGTATACATTTTTTGTCACTTATGCCCCATGTAACGCAGAAGAGATGTATTTTTAATGTTATTTTACTTTATTTTAATATTATTTATATCCGATCAATTTATTACAATTTTTGTCATTTATAAAACAATTTACATTTTCATTTAATGTATTCTGCAATATAATTTAAATATATTTGTCTCATATTCAGTTAAAAAGAAACATTTATAATAAGTTTGTTACTTTGCCTGGAATATTGTAAAATTGAGATATTAAATGGAAATATATTAAACAAAATTTTTTACATTTTTCTTTATCATTACTATGTTCTAGGATATAGCAATATTTATTCCATATGAGTTGTCTCCTGTGCTAGGAAAGAAGAAACGTCTGCAAGAGGTCGTAAAAAGAAGCAATAATATAATAACAAAACAAGATACAAAACTAGAAAAATATCAACGTAATAAATTTTCATCTTGTATTTTATGTTTCAGTTGAATAACAGTCACATGATTTCTATATTATTTTATTTTATTGTTTTATAGATACATGCATATCTATATTCTTATTGTCATGAATTTATATTTTTATTTGTAATAATATGGGACAATTTCCTTTAACTATTCACACATACGATTGTAATATTCTTTAAATAAATTATATCTATCATGTTATTAACTACGCGCACAAATTAATCATTGTAAGAGATTAGGATAATGTAAAGTATATGTTGTAAGTAAATAAGAAATACTATGTATATTATCATGTGACAAAGTTGATTTTACATATACATATATACATACATACATACATACATATATATGTACATATACATGTACGTATATATACTATATATATAAAGGACTATATATATATATATATATATAAAGAAATTATGAAAAAAATTTCGAATGTTTCATATGAAATTATTGTTATGTTTTAGCTATTATAATACGTAGGAATAAAATAGATATCTTTAATTTTTATGTTCACATTGTGAACAGAGAACTGATAAGTATCTTTTTTTAGCCCGTCGTGTTGTCAAGTTTCTGATATTTGTATTCGCGCAATCTTATAAGTTTTTTTATGTTTAGTGCAACAGCACAACATTTTTTTCTTGAATATTTGGAAATATATTTAATTTTATAATTTATTTCCAATATATTCTCTATAATTTTACACACTTTATCACAAATGATTAATCGACATTGACGAATGTTTCAGGGTTTCAAGTGCAACAAAAAGCCTTCCAGTTTCTCTAATCAAGAGAAGCGAAATACGTATGAAAAATTTTTCCTTATAGATAAAATTTCTGTAAAGTACTGTAGATAGAAATTATTAATGAACGTTAATAATACAAGGTTTGTAAGATACTTGATATTTGAATTTTATAATAAAAATATAATAATGAATAAAAATATAGATGTGGTAATATTATTATGTTTATTGTTTAAATGTATAATTACAAACCAAATATCTTGATTACCTCTGAATAGATCATATAAATTAATAATAATGCATTCAATAATTTAAGACAACGTTTAATATAACGAAATTTTTTATTTGTGCATATAGATAATTAATGTGTAACATTCTTTCATTTGAGCGTATTCAGCAATAATTCGTAATACTTGAATGTTATCACATAAATGGTAAACATTTTAGCAAGATCGCGTGTATATATGGTGTTCAGCGTAACGGTCCGCATGATTTTTTAGACATCTTCGATGGTTTAAGAAAAAGATTGCAAGGTGAATTTGCAACTGATCGTTCAAGCTACTTGTAATAACAAAAAATAAAAAAATATTTTTTTTTCATAAAGAGAGAAATCAAAGTCTTGAATTTTTTAAATAGCACCATACACTTTCTTTTTTACATAATATTGTAGAGAACTTTAAGCTAAATTCAACGTATTATCACAAATGTTACTTTTATTAACAACAATAGTAAAACAATAGAAAAACTTCAACTTATGGAAGCAAGTATTCAAATTGCTTGCCTTCTTCTGCAACACAAATTCTGTTCTTATTAATAAATTAATGCGTATAACAGCTATATGCTGTTTGAATCTAAATTTACACAAGCTATAATTATATTTTCTCGAAAATTTTGAACATTTAATTAGTGTTTGGTACACAAGAGCTTGTAGATATCTCCATTGCAAGTTTTTTGTAGCCTGCACGAAACAGTTTCACCTTGCAATCTTTTTCTTAAACTGTCGGAAGTATCTAAAAAATCGTACGGACCGTTACGCTGAACATTCTGTATATACATATATATATACACATATTTTCACCCATATATAAATATTATTCGCCAGCAAATAATACGCAGTCAACAAGTATTGCTGTTAAACATTTCTTTCCTAAGCCTTTACTAAAGAATATAATTTAACACTTATGTAAACGCTTCATATTTCTGGCGGTGGACCGTACATAGGATTTAATTGTTGCGTGCAGCGTATAAACGTCGCTCGTCGCGGCAATTCGCGCAAACGTTCGGCTCCCGTGTAAGTGCAAGCCGACCTCAAGCCGCCTAATATATCCAGCACAGTATTTTCGACCAAACCTCTATAAGGCACTTCAACAGTCTTTCCCTCTGAGGATCTATATGTGGAGAAATGGCATGTCCATTAATCATCTCTGCACCATAATAACGATATTTATAATATTACCTGTAGTCCGCAACTCCGCCAGCATGTTTCTTCATGGCCGTGCTGGAAGCCATTCCATAAAAAAGCTTGAATTTTTTTCCATTTTTTTCTATAACCTCGCCTCCACATTCTTCATGGCCTGCAAACATACCTCCTGCCATGACAAAATCCGCGCCGGCACCAAACGCTTTCGCCAAATCGCCTGGACAAGTGCAACCACCATCCTGCACAAAAAAAAAAAGAAACCATACAGGGTATCTGAATTTAAGTGTTCGACCGTTCGTGTACATGTAGATTAAATTAATCTGAACACAAAGGTCCTCATCATTTTGCGAATAACCATGTAAAATATTGAATTATTGATTAAAAAAGAAAATGATGAGTGATCGCACGCTATACGGTAGATGAGTTGTAATGGAACCATCTGCTGTCGTGTGCTTGTAAATTTAATAAAACTGAATAAAACTGAAAAAAATTCTGTACTATTCTGCAAATAACACGTAGATTTCTTAATTAATTAAAGAAAAATATAGTGAAAGATTGCACGCGATCGTCCGCAATTTTCTTTAATTATTAACTTAAAAATCTATGTTATTTGCAAATAGTACAGGATTGTTTTGTTCACCAAATTTACAAGCACACGACAGCAGACGGTTCCATTACAACTCATCTACCGCATAGCGCGCGATCATTCATCATTTTTTTTTTTAATTAATAACTCAAAATTTTACATGGTTATTCGCAAAATGAGGACCTGTAGACAAGCGGTCGGACACTTAAAAATTCAAACACCTTGTATATAAGCATAATAAAAATGTTGCTAAGGAATATACAATTATGATTATAATTCACACTGATCGTCATCAGAAATATAATAATATATTTACAGCAATAATGTGTCCTTTTAAGCCGTGTGCCGCATCCGCGCATTCGATTACGGCGCTCAATTGGGGATAGCCCACACCGGTTTTCATTCGTGTCGTACAGACAGAACCAGGTCCGATTCCTACTTTAATTATATCTGCCCCGGAGAGTATTAGTTCCTCCACCATTTCTCCTGTCACAACATTTCCTGCCTGTAGTGGCAGCAATTAATCTTTACGTTTAAATAAAGGATGCAGATCGGTACCCAATCGTCAAAAACGTATTGATTACGCATTGTGTTTCAGTCAAAGCTAACGAAACGTACATTTGTGAGTACTTACAATTATAGTGTGGTTCGGATATCGCGCTCTTACTTTTCTCACGTGCTCGACAAAATGTTGGGAATAGCCGTTCGCAACGTCTAAACATATGAATGACAGTTCTGGCACAACGTCCAAAATGCTCGAAAGACGTTCGTAATCTTCATTTCCTGTTCCCGAGCTGGCTGCTATATTTTTTACACAGTCGGGATTGAGTGTAGCGAAATTTTTCCATTCATCTACAGTGTAATATTTATGAATCGTAGTAAAAAGGCCATGCTAAAAGAAGGCACATAGTAAGTAAGGCAATGCGCATCATTACGAATTCATTCGCACAGTTTCATGAATAATGTGTCGTGACAAAACTTTATCTACATTTTGCAGTCGACATATCGGATATGCGACGGAGCGTAGAAATTTCGTAATTTATACTTTTTTTATAATCTTATTATAATTAATTATAAGCATAACTCATAACTTATCGAATTTTTCTGTACCTTTGACAATGCTTTTGCCATTTCAAATGTTCCCACTGTATCCATATTAGAGGCCATTACAGGAATTCCTTTGTATGTTTGTTTGGAATTACGAAATGTGATTTCTCTAAAAAGATCTACCTAAAATGCAAATTGTAAAAATATTAATTGTTATTCATATTCTTAATGATGGAAGAAAATTATAGAAATGTATGTTATAAAAGAAATGTAAATATACACTTGTGTATCTCACTGCATAATATGTTAATTTCCTCAAAATATGATAAATAAAAGTCTATAGTAATCGAATTTTTTTAAATATATCGACATAAAGAGTTACGAATAGAATAGCGCAGTAACCATTACACAAATGAATAGGTAACGGCGCGTGACTGAGGATTAAATCAATAAGGAAAACTTTAGAGGGCCGAAATAAATTTCGGGCGAGGACTTGGCGAGAACTCTGCAAATTACAGACAGTGCCAGTTAACGACAGCACCGAAATGTTGTTATAATTCGAACACGTACAGTAGTTTCGTGCTTTGATTATTGAATTTAAATGGCAATCAGGATGTCGTGATTCGTCCTCGGTTGCAGATTCCCGATGACGTGTCTCATGCTGTCTCTTGCGGTGTCTAATTTTTCGCTTTTCTTTCGTCCCACACAAAGGGAGCACACACACACACAGGACGATCCTGAGTGACTATTCTAATTAACGTCAATTATATAAATATGCAGTACTCACGTCGGATCTGCTCTTTAGCGTGCTGCGTTTCGGGCGTAGCAGCACGTCCTTAAAGTCTAGCTTTATGTCATTTATTATGTTCGGCATTTCGGCGAGTATATCCTTCCCTGCTGGACGACGGCTGCCTCGGTCTAGCAGACGACGACAGCTCTGTCGCACGCGAGCTCGGACGTTCTTGCACTGGCTGGCAATCACCCGGAGCGATGCCTTATCTGATACGTCTACGCTCTAGACGGAGAGGGCTATTTTCGTGCCTCTCTCTTCCTCTTTATTGAACCAGGGCGGTGCGGGTTGGGGGCGCTCCGGGAGGAATTTCCGTCGCCTCGAAGTATACACAGGGTGTCCGGTAACAAGCGCGCCAGTTACACACGGCGATGTCGCCTGTCGAGAACGCGAGGAATGAAATGATACTTTTTCCCCATATACATATCGAAATACGAGAGTATCTTCTTCTCGCAACAGATAAAACGCGAGAAATAAAATAAATAAAATAAATAACTTCTTTTCCTGCCGCGTATACAGATAGCAGTATCTTGTTTTTTAGACATACTTTGCCTTGATAATCTTGGTTTGCATTTTGTGTGCGTGATTAAAAAATATATTCTAAAAAATAATTGCGACAAATTAATTAGTTACAGCAATGCAATTGTTATAACGACTTCAATGTTGTGAAGATAAAAGACAAAATGTTTTAATATGATGCGAGCCAAGGTTTGGCAATGTATAGGTTTACCAAAAAACTGAGATATCTATATCTGTATGCGTTATTGAAAAATTTCTGTTTCTGGTTATAATTTTGTTTATAGTTTAAAAACAATTCACACTTCGATGTATTCCTTACGTTACATCCTAAGACGTTATTTTTGAGGACGATTTTATTGAAAGTCTATGGTTCACATTACATATACTATGGCTTTTTAGTAAATTTTCCTAAAAAAAAACGTTCTGTAGAATGCAATCCTAAGTGACGTCGATTTTTGACAAAGCGCATTATTGCGCGCACAGTTTCAAATGCATTTACTCATATAAGGACATAATTAATATACTTTTATACGGCAATAATCGTTACAATTCTAATAAATTTCGCTACATCTCACTCATATAATACGTTACTGAAAATATGATAAAGCGGTCTATATATTTCTTATTTTTTCTTTGACTTTATAAATATTATGAATTATCGTCAAGTTAAGGCTAGTGTATCGTTAAGGCTAGTGTATGTGTTACCGAAAGTCGGTTGTGTAAGTTAATTAATATTTAATGTCTCAATTAAAATAGCAAAAAGAGAGATATTTTGCATATTTTTTATGTGCCAAAACATAGTTTATTTAACTATGCACTAGCCTATAATAGAATCATGTTGGAACAAAAATTCTTTATTATTATTATTATTTAAAACATCTTGATATATATCTTGGTATACCACAAAAGTACACTTAATCATAATACAGAATTATGTATTATTCCATGTATTTATTATTTATGAAGTGACATATGAAATGAGAGGGAATTTACAAAAATAATCGCCTTATATTGATTTTCTGATAAGTTTAGGATAATTTAGCAATTATGAGCAGTACAAAAAATTAAAATACATTAGGATAATAAAGTAAAACGATATTAAAGTATTTTATTTATTTTCCTTGCAGTTTAATTTTGTAATGACCTGCATAACATGTAACTTAATATAGATGATATAAATTTATACTAAGAAAATGTGCATTCTTCAAATTATTTGCATACAATTGTTCCATGTACATATAATTAATGTTATATATTTTCTTCTAATATACAAATATTTCCCAATTTATTTTTATAATTCCCGACAAACATGCACACATTTGTATTAAAGTGAATTTGTCTTAATATTCTTCCAAATATTACATAGATTATGTTAAACTAAATTTAAACGATGGCACTATATGTAATGGAATAATATATCTTGAGATATATGTTCCTTTTATTACTGTTGCATATTGCTTTGTAAAAATCGGAGTGATACGCAGTTGTTAAAATAAATATAATGCAATCATGGCTTAAAGTTGTACTACATTACAAAACATTAAAAAATTTGACAAATTTACCTTTTAAAGATAATGCATTCAGAAAAATTGCTTAATTAATGGTTTTGATAATTAATACCATTAAAAAATTCATTAAAATTTCAGTTAGTG
Organism: Odontomachus brunneus; assembly: GCF_010583005.1. Taxonomy (NCBI): domain Eukaryota; kingdom Metazoa; phylum Arthropoda; class Insecta; order Hymenoptera; family Formicidae; genus Odontomachus; species Odontomachus brunneus. Next base: position 772,625 of record NW_022639606.1, read on the forward strand.
TTACCATGTGACATGCATTTGCCGATTTCTTTGAAAAGCAACAATATTTAAAAAGTGAAAAATTTAGAAAATAAAAAATTGATCAATTTCTCTTTCGTTATTGGCAGTTGCAAGGCAGTACAAAGGAGGAGAAAAATGAGCCATTGTTTACATGTTTTGGAACTCATCAGTACCATTCGCATTGAGCATAAGTATGTTAGGATTTTCCTTTTCGAAGGCAGTCGCATCTCTACCTCCTGGTCTTTCTTCTTGTCCCCATTCTCCCAGAGTTCCGTGCATTACATCTGGCTGTTCTTTCAGTTTCTCCTCCTCCTTCTGCGACATTACTAACAATTTATATTCAAACACGAACATGGTAAAACAACGCGAGCTTCATTTTCGAGATAGCCTTTGTATCGCTTATGTTTAGTATTGTTTCTTTTTTAGATAAGTGAGATTGTGTTCTACAGGCATGCTGCCACAAGGTATTCGAACAGACACGGATGTGATCAAGAATCCAATTGTCCCGAATATATCGAGAAGCTAATTTAGTGTTAAACGATTAAATATTGATAATAAATATCACAACACTGTATTGACTGATACAAAGCTTCACACATGTGAAAGGATCGCGTTTATCAAAAACGTTATTCGTCATTATTATTTTTCACAAACCTGTTTGTCCTCTTGCGCGAACTTATCGAACATGTTCGCGTAAAGCTTCTTCTCTTTAGCTAATTGCTTTTTAATAAGGTTATTACAAATTAAAATCTGCTTAGACGCAATCGTGTTTTTCGGTTCTACTTTTATGACCTCTTGGAAATCTTTAATAGCGACTTCAGGCGACGCAAGTCCAAGATGCGCTAGTCCTCTTCTGAATAAAGCCTTCTCGTTCTGAGAGTCCAGCTCTAAGGCTTTATCGCACGATTCTTTAGCCAGGAGATGCTCATTTGTTTTCAGGTAACACAGAGCAAGATTCAAATGAGTTGTTAGCTCAAGATTGTTCTTCTCTGCTTTGAAGTCACTTTCGAAATCTGTTTCAACAGATAAATATTTTAAAACTTTTTGGTACACTTTAATAGCTAAATTGAATCTATCGGATTTAAAGTAGTTTGTCCCCTTTTCTTTATGAATCTTTGCCTGTTCTATCTTTTCTGATGACTTCATTGACCACATCTCGGTCTCCTGTAAATAACCATATAGTTAAGACAATCACAAATTTGCTATGATTACTCCTATATTCAGAAATCATAGTTACCTTCTCAAAACTTTTGAGTTCTACTTCATATTCCACATCTGCATTTGGTGGAATATTGAATTCAGTGTTCCCTTTTTCTTTAAATGCATATTTACTTTTAATTATTAATCTAGATTTCTCCTCATTCAAAAAGCGCTTCAGCGCTATCTCCACACCCTCCACAATTCCTACAACTTCTCCCTCTCCGAGACAAAATTCTACATCTCTTTCCTCAAATACTTGTCCATTATATTTTCCAACAAGATGTACTAAAGACAAAAAAGTTGTTAAATAAGAAATATGTATAAAGTTTTATGTTTAAGCATATGACACTGACTGTTCACTTGGGCACCATCTTCTGGATTAGCATAGGATTTTCCAGCAACAATCTGATATCTCTCAATGCTTTTGTCTTTATTTGGACTTAGATCTTCTCCATTCCAACTGATCAGCTCAACCTAAAGAAACATGTATGTTAGAATGCACGACTAATAAATAATTCTTTAGCTTATTAATTTTTACATATATATATCATATATATATATATATATATATATATATATATATATAT